>NW_024070195.1:35703737-35704108 GCF_014754425.2 Oryx dammah | reverse complement strand
ACAGTGGAAACAGTGAGAAACTTTATTTTGGGGGCTCCAAAATCACTGCAGATGGTGATTGCAGCCATGAAATTAAAAGACACTTACTCCTTGGAAGAAAAGTTATGACCAACCTAGATAGCATATTCAAAAGCAGAGACATTACTTTGTCAACAAAGGTCCATCTAGTCAAGGCTATGGTTTTTCCAGTAGTCAGGTATGGGTGTGAAAGTTGGACTGTGAAGAAAGCTGAGTGCCGAAGAATTGATGCTTTTGAACTGTGATGTTGGAGAAGACTCTTGAGAGTCCCTTGGACTGCAAGGAGATCCAACCAGTCCATTCTAAAGGAGATCAGTCCTTTGTGTTCTTTGGAAGGAATGATGCTAAAGCTG
>NW_024070195.1:35696964-35703637 GCF_014754425.2 Oryx dammah | reverse complement strand
AGTACTTTGGCCACCTCATGCGAAGAGTTGACTCATTGGAAAAGACTCTGATGCTGGGAGACGTGAGTTTGAGTGAACTCCAGGAGTTGGTGATGGAAAGGGAGGCCTGGCTTGCTGCAATTCATGGGGCACAAAGAGTTGACACAACTGAGGAACTGAACTGAACTGAACTGAAGAAACCAATCTTCAGTACCCATTTTTACTTGGGAGTGTGATTACTGGCTTAATTGCTCTCTCCCTCTTTTGACTCTCATTTTTCTCCACCAGGTCGCCTCTATCTCCTCCCTCTCCCTTCTCTCTCTACCCAACTCTGTGAATCTCTTTGTGTGTTGTGGGCTGTGGAGAACACATAGAGAACTGATTACTGGCTGGATCTGTCTCTCTCCTTTTTGATTCCCCCTTTTCTCCTCCTGGTCACCTCTGTCTCCTTCCTCCCTCTTCTCTTCTCTTCTCTTCTCTTCTCTTCTCTTCTCTTCTCTTCTCTTCTCTTCTCTTCTCTTCTCTTCTCTTCTCTTCTCTTCTCTTCTCTGTGTAACTCCATGAATCTCTCTGAGGGGTCCAGACTGTGGAGGGCACATAGGGAATTGATTACTGGCTAGCTTCTTCTCTCCCCTTTTGATTCCCCCTCTTCTCCTCCTGGTGACCTCTATCTCCCTCCTCCCTCTCTCTTCTCCATGTAACTCTCAGGTGTCCCTCACTGTGGAGAAGCTTTTCATCATTAACCTAGATGTTTTATCATCAATCCTGTATAGATGGAGAAGTCTTGAGGCTACTGTAAGAATAAGACTGAAAACCAGAGTCAGGAGGCTTAAGTCCAAAACCTGAGAACACCAGAGAACTCCTGACTCCAGGGAACATTAATCAATAAGAACTCATCCAAAAGCCTCTGTACCTACACTGAAACCAAGCACCACCCAAGAGCCAACAAGTTCCCTGCAAATTCTCCAGCAATGCAGGAACAAACCCCTGAACTTCAATATGCAGACTGCCCAAAGTCACACCAAACCCATAGACATCTCAAAACTCACTACTGGAAACTTCATTGCACTCCAGAGAGAAGAGATCCAGCTTCATCCACCAGAACACCGATGCAAACTTCCCTAACCAGGAAACCTTGACAAGCCACCTGTCCAACCCCACCCACAGCGAGGAACCTTCACAATAAAGAGGAACCACAAACTGCCAGAATACAGAAAGGCCACCCCAAACACAGCAATCTAAACAAGATGAAAAGGCAGCAAAATACTCAGCAGGTAAAGGAACATGATAAATGTTCCTGGTTGAATGGATACAAAAACAAGACCCCTATATATGTTGTCTACAAGAGACCCACCTCAAAACAAGGGACACATACAGACTGAAAGTGAAGGGCTGGAAAAAGATATTCCATGCAAATAGAGACCTAAAGAAAGCAGGAGGTAGCAATACTCATATCAGATAAAATAGACTTTAAATAAAGGCTGTGAAAAGAGACAAAGAAGGACACAACATAATGATCAAAGGATCAATCCAAGAAGAAGATATAACAATTATAAATATATATATGCACCCAACATAGGAGCACCACAGTATATAAGGCAAATGCTAACAAGTATGAAAGGGGAAATTAACAATAACACAATAATAGTGGGAGACTTTAATACCCCACTCACACCTATGGATAGATCAACCAAACAGAAAATTAACAAGGAAACACAAACTTTAAATGATACAATGGAGCAGTTAGACCTAATTGATATCTATCGGACATTCACCCAAAAACAATGAATTTCACCTTTTTCTCAGGTGCAAATGGAAACTTCTCGAGGATAGATTCTCATCCTGGGCCATAAAGCTAGCGTTGGTAAATTCAAAAAAATTGAAATCATTGCAAGCATCTTTTCTGACCACAATGCAGTAAGATTAGATGTCAATTACAGGAGGAAAAACTATTAAAAATTCCAACATATGGAGGCTGAACAACACGCTTCTGAATAACCAACAAATTACAGAAGAAATCAAAAAAGAAATCAAAATATGCATAGAAATGAACGAAAATGAAAACAAAACAACCCCAAACTTATAGGACACTGTAAAAGCAGTGCTAAGGGGAAGGTTCATAACAACACGGGCTTACCTCAAGAAACAATAAAAAAAAGTCAAATAAATAACCTAACTTTATACTTCAAGCAACTAGAGAAGGAAGAAATGAAGAACCCCAGGGTTAGTAGAAGGAAAGAAATCTTTAAAAGTAGGGCAGAAATAAATGCAAAAGAAACAAAAGAGACCATAGCAAAAATCAACAAAGCCAAAAGCTGGTTCTTTGAGAAGATAAATAAAATTGACAAACCATTAGCCAGACTCATCAAGAAACAAATGGAGAAGAAGCAAATCAACAAAATTAGAAATGAAAATGGAGAAATCACAACAGACAACACAGAAATACAAAGGATCATAAGAGACTACTATCAGCAACTGTATGCCAATAAAGTAAACAACTTGGAAGATATGGACAAATTCTTAGAAAAGTATAACTTTCCAAAACTGAGCCAGGAAGAAATAGAAAATCTTAACAGACCCATCACAGGCATGGAAATGAAACTATAATCAGAAATCTTCCAGCAAACAAAAACGCAGGACCAGACAGCTTCACAGCTGAGTTCTACCAAAAATTTAGAGAAGAGCTAACACCAATCCTACTCAAAATCTTCCAGAAAATTGCAGAGGGAGGTAAACTTCCAAACTCATTCTATGAGGCCACCATCACCCTAATACCAAAACCAGACAAAGATGCCACAAAAAAAGAAAACTACAGGCCAATATCACTGATGAACATAGATGCAAAAATCCTTAACAAAATTCTAGCAAACAGAATCCAACAACATATTAAAAGATGCATGACCAAGTGGGCTTTATTCCAGGGATGCAAGGATTCTTCAATATATGCAAATCAATCAATGTAATACACCACATTAACAAATTGTAAGATAAAAACCATATGATTATCTCAATAGATGCAGAGGAAGCCTTTGACAAAATTCAACATCCATTTATGATTAAAAAAAAAAAAACCCTCCAGAAAGCAGGAATAGAAGGAACATACCTCAACACAATAAAAGCTATATATGACAAACCCACAGCAAACATTATCCTCAATGGTGAAAAATTGAAAGCATTTCCCCTAAAGTCAGGAATAAGACAAGGGTGCTCACTCTCACCATTACTATTCAACATAGTTCTGTAAGTTTTGGCCATAGCAATCAGAGCAGAAAAAGAAATAAAAGGAATCCAGATTGGAAAAGAAGAAGTAAAACTCTCACTGTTTGTAGATGACATGATCCTCTACATAGAAAACCCTAAAGATTCCACCAGAAAATTACTAGAGCTAATCAATGAATATAGTAAAGTTGCAGGATATAAAATCAACACACAGAAATCCCTTGCATTCTTATACACTAACAATGAGAAAACAGAAAGAGAAATTAAGGAAACAATTCCATTCATCATTGCAACAAAAAGAATAAAATACTTAGGAATATATCTATCTAAAGAAACAAAAGACCTATATATAGAAAACTACAAAACACTGGTGAAAGAAATCAAAGAGGACACAAATAGATGGAGAAATATACCATGTTCATGGACTGGAAGAATCAATATAGTGAAAATGAGGATACTACCCAAAGCAATCTATAGATTCAATGCAATCCCTATCAAGCTACCAATGGTATTTTTCACAGAACTTGAACAAATAATTTCAAATTTGTATGAAAATACAAAAAAAAAAAAAAACAAAACCTTGGATAGCCAAAGCAATCTTGAGAAAGAAGAATGGAACTGGAGGAATCAACATGCCTGACTTCAGGCTATACTACAAAGCTACAGTCATCAAGACAGTATGGTACTGGCACTAAGTCAGAAACATAGATCAAAGGAACAAAATAGAAAGCCCAGAGATAAATCCACACACCTATGTACACCTTGTCTTTGACAAAGGAGGCAAGAATATACAATGGAGAAAAGACAATCTCTTTAACAAGTGGTTCTGGGAAAACTGGTCAACCACTTGTAAAAGAATGAAACTAGAATACTTTCTAACACCATACACAAAAATAAATTCAAAATGGATTAAAGATCTAAACATAAGACCAGAAACTAAAACTCCTAGAGGAAAACATAGGCAAAACACTCTCTGACATAAATCACAGCAGGATCCTCTATGACCCACCTCCCAGAGTAATGGAAAAAAAAGTAAAAATAAACAAACGGGACCTAATTAAACTTAAAAGCTTTTTCACAATGAAGGAAAATATAAGCAAGGTGAAAAGACAGCCTTCAGAATAGGAGAAAATAATAGCAAATGAAGCAACTGACAAAGAATTAATCTCCAAAATATACAAGCAACTCCTGCAGCTCAATTCCAGAAAAATAAACGACCCAATCAAAAAATATGCCAAAGAACTAAACAGACATTTCTTCAAAGAAGACATACAGATGGCTAACAAACACATAAAAAGATGCTCAACATCACTCATTATCAGAGAAATCCAAATCAAAACCATGATGAGGTACCATCTCACACCGGTCAGAATGGCTGCTATCCAAAAGTCTACAAACAATAAATGCGGGAGAGGGTGTGGAGAAAAGGGAACCCTCTTACACTGTTGGTAGGAATGCAAACTAGTACAGCCACTATGGGGAGCAGTGTGGAGATTCCTTTAAAAACTGGCAATAGCAGTGCCATATGACCCAGAAATCCCACTGCTGGGCATACACACCAAAGAAACCAGACTTGAAAGAGACGCGTGTACCTCAGTGTTCATCGCAGCACTGTTTATAATAGCCAGGACATGGAAGCAATTTAGATGTCCATCAGCAGACCAATTTAGATGTCCATCAGCTTTCTTGGATAAGAAAGCTGTGGTACATATACATAATGGAATATTACTCAGCCATTAAAAAGAATATATTTGAATCAGTTCTAATGAGGTGGATGAAACTGGAGCCTATTATACAGAGTGAAATAAGCCAGAAAGAAAAACACCAATACAGTATACTAACGCATATATATGGAATTTAGAAAGATGGTAACAATAACCCTATATGTGAGGCAGCAAAAGAGACAGAGATGTATAGAACAGTCTTTTGGACTCTGTGGGAGAAGGCGAGGGTGGGATGATTGGAGAGAATACACTGAAACATGTATATCATCATATGTGAAACAGATCGCCAGTCCAGGTTTGAGGCATGAGACAGGGTGCTTAGGGCTGGTGAACTGGGATGACCCAGAAGGATGGGATGGGGAGGGAGGTGAGAGGGGGGTTCAGGATGGGGAACACATGTACACCCATGGCTGATTCATGTCAATGTATGGCAAAACCACTACAATAGTGTAATTCGTCTCCAATTAAAATAAATAAATTTTTAAAAATTTAAAAACAAAATATATGGAGGTTTCCTAGTAAACTGCTTATAGCAGGTCTCCCAAATCATCAGTGTCTTCAGACACACACTTCTACTCCCTCTCTTTCCCTAGGAATAGATCAGGACCATCATGTGTGAACATCCTCACCCTCTTTCAGATTCTGTTACCCTCCTGTCACTACTCTCACCAACCTGGGCAGCCAGAGAAGCACCAGAGTCCGGTCAGGACCATGGCCAGCACCCGTCCTGGGCTGGGGAAGGGTGTGGTTGCCAACAGCTGGCAGGGAAACAGGCTTCTCAAACCTGGAATAACTCAAATTCTATCCAGGCATATCAGTAACCCAGCCTGGGAAATCCCTTGCCCAGCCCTGCCTGAGAAGTAAGTTTGAGAAAACTCTTGACTGGGTCCACCAACCACAGAGCTATAAACATCACTGACTGATAAGCAGCCACTTAACACTTCCTTTTGTGGTCTTGTTCTGCTTTTACTTGATCTTGCCTTCTTGGGTCCACACCCCTTCCTTCCAGCCTCACACTCTCACATCTGATCCCTCAGACTTGGCCTGCTCCCACCTGTCTCTTTTTATTAATATTTATATTGTCACTCCCTGCCACTTCTAACTGAGACAATTCTCCCACTATTAAGATCTCATATTTCTGAGCTAAGGATCTCAGCCTCTGTCCAGGGGCCATAGTGATGCAGGACATCAGGTCAAAGGGAAGATCTGGTTGAGAACACAGGAGCTTAGAGGCAAGGACCCATGTACTGAGCCTGGTGAAAGGCATCTTAGGTGCTGGGAGTCTTAATTGCTGCTTGATTGGATCAGAACTGGACCAGATCTGGCAGGGCTGGAGGAGGATATCTAGCCTGAATGTGGGGCAGAGTGTGGGAACTGGAAGCCTGGGTGGGACAGAAACTGAAACTACAGACTAGGGGTTAAGCATACAGGGTCTGCTTCTTACAGTGAGTAGGTCCTGCTCTATTATTTGCTAGCTATTGGGCAGGTTTTCTAACTCTCCAGCAGCTTCAGTATCTGGGTATGTAAAGGTATATGATTGATTGTGAAGTGCTCAAAAAAGTAGCTGACATTATTTTCCTCCCTCTTCAATATATTTTTCTCTAAATTCTTCCTTTCTTCTTCCTGTCTATGTCCATCCCAGATTTCCATTTCCATTTTCCTTTTCCAAGATTACCTCTCTTTTCTCTCTCTCTCTCTCTCTCTCTCTCTCTCTCTCTCTCTCTCTCTCTCTCTCTCTCTCTCTCTCTCTC
>NW_024070195.1:35604152-35696864 GCF_014754425.2 Oryx dammah | reverse complement strand
AATCCCCAGGAACCTGCTTTCTCACCTATGTCCTCTTTTTTCCAGTATCTTCAAGCTCTACCAGCCTCCCACCCCCAGGGCCTTTTCCTCCATGATCACATGGGCACAGTCTCAACTGTCCCAAAAGGCCCTCATTTGTCTCTGCTTCCTCTTCAATCGCTGCCCTTTTATTATCTTGTATATATATTTTATTTTTTGAAAAATTTAGAGACGGCTTTGCTGTTCATGCTTTTCAACTGCTTCTTTGACTCTGACCCCTACAAGTCATAGTAGTCTTGTCCCAGTCCTCCCCTCCTTGGCTTTTCTGCTGCCTTTGACATCCTTGACCACTGGGCCTGTCACTCTTCCCTCCTGCCCGCTCCACCAACCCATGTTCCTTCTGTTCAGACCTGCTCTGTTCCTAGGAGACTGACCCCTCTGGACTGCATCACCCAGGATCCCAGCCCACCAGCCTACTCCTGGGTTAAGTCAAAGGAAGATATTGGCAGGAGTTTGGAGGTCAAGAGAAGAAATAAGTTAGGGTCTTTACTTTCCCCTACTCTCTCCATGTGTTCTGTGGTTTGAACAGGGTCTGCTTTCCTCTGTAGCAACAGCTCCCATTGGTGGTCCCTCTTCTGTGGCTCTGGTGCTCACTCAGTTCCAATAACACAATTTTCTCTACCTGCTCTTTCAAGTCTGGGGGTATTAACAGCTCCCTGTCTTTCAATGCATCATGACCCCTTCCTTTATGCTTGACCACTGTTCTGTAAAGAACCTTGTTTAAATGGTTGATGTTGTTTTTGTGGTCTAGTCACTAAGTTATATCTGACTCTTTTGTGACCCCTTGGACTGTGGCCCACCAGGCTCCTCTGTCAATGGGATTTTCCAGGCAAGGATACTGGAGTGGGTTGCCATTTTCTTCTCTAGGGGATCTTCCTAATCCAGGAATCAAACCCGCATCTCCGGCATTGTTGGTGGATTCTTTACTGCTGAGCCACTGGGAAAGTCCCAAAATGATTGATAATTCAACTGTTTTGTATAAAAGCCATCTGTTCCTGGCAGGGAACTTGGCCTACAAATGCCCTCTCCTTCTTGATTTTCCTTTCCTTCTTATAGAAGGGAACAGGAGAGCCCGGAGCATTCTTCTCAGGGGCACATTCATTTATTCCACAAATATTTTCCAAGCACCCACCATGTGCCAGGGCTTCCCTGGGAGTTCAGTCGGTAAAGAATCTTCCTGCAGTGCATAAGACCTGAGTTTGACCCCTGGGTCAGGAAGATCCCCTGAAGAAGGAAATGGTAACCCACGCCAGTATTCTTGCCTGGAAAATCCCGTTGACAGAGGAGCCTGGTGGGCCACAGTCCAAGGGATCACAAAAGAGTCAGATACAACTTAGTGACTAAACCACAGATGTGCCTGTGGACAGACGTGCCTGGTGAGCTACAGTTCATGGGGTCGCAAGAATCAGACACAATTTAGCAACTAAACACTACACCATGTGCCAAGCACCATGCCAGGTGCTAGCGAGGTGCAATAAAGAAGAGGCAGTGGCTCTTTGTTGCTCCCTGTGGAAGTGATGTTGATGCTGTAAATCTGTAGATGCCAAATTCTAGACTGTGAACACCTGGGTTTGAGGAGTGCAAGGAGGTCTTCAAATGAGTCATCTGAGAAAGCCTGAGGCATATCTGGCCATCTCATTCAGAAAGGCAACTTTGGACTTCTGGTCTAAGATCTAGTTGAGAAGTCAGGATGCCTGTCAAGGTAGAAATAAGACCAGGCTTTGACCACAGATCTCTGCCAACTGAAGAGTGGCCTTGCCTTAGTCAGATGCATAAAGCCGTGAAAATAAAAGAGAATTATTAGAGAATTGCAGCCTTCCTGAAAAGAAAGGAAAGTTCCCCCACGGAGGGACGGATTCGCACCTCTAGCACCAGCTGGACCCCACATGGTGGCACTGTTTCCCTGTAATGTTTTGGCCTGAGCTAGGTCACAAGGCCTTCCTTCCATACCCAGAGCACATTGGGCAATCAGGGATCAACAAGGAAATAAATCTTGACCCCAGTGTGCATGTAGATCAGCCCTTTCTAACATTATCCAGCCGTGAGATGCTTTTAAATCTACTCTCAATTTTGAGACATCTGCCAGAACCCCGGAGTTAAAGTAGAAACAGTAGAGCTAGATTAGATTAGATTAGATTAGAAAGGGGCTGGATTAGCATAGAAAGCAAAACTAGTCCTAAAGACAGATTAGTTGCTACAAAATTTGCTTGTTTACTAAAAAATTTTTTAGAATTAAAAAAATCTCAATTTAGAAAAAATAATTTGTAAAGACCTAGTATTGAAATTATAAGAATCAAGATTTAACCATGCTTACTAAATAGATGAGATACAATAAATGATATCAACATTTATTTGGAATACTTCTTGTGCAGTTGAAACATCATAACTTCAAACCGCATGCAATTTTCCCCAGTATCAGCTGCCATATTTAGGTGGGGCCCAGCTTTAAAGGGAAGTTATGCCTATTAACATGAGTAGCTATATAAAATGTATTTAGCATTTGTAAAATATTTTAAAAGCTACATTCAAATAATTTTTATGGGGAAAAATATATAAAAGTTTTCTCTAAAAAGGTAAAAGGGGTCCATAATCCCACCACTTAAATCACACTAATATTTATTGAGTGCTTACTATGTGTTAGGCATTGGTCTGAACAATTTATATGTTACATCATTACCCATTAAGTTGATAATATTATTGTTCCAGATAACTGAGATCCAGAAAAATTAAGCAACTTGCGTAGGCTCACATGGCTCATATAAAATGAAGTTAGATTTAGATCAACATAATCTGGCTCCCCAGTAGCTCAGATGGTAAAGAATCCGCCTGCAATGCAGGAGACCTGGGTTCAGTCTCTGGGTCGGAAAGATCCCCTGGAGAAGCGAATGGTTACCCCCTCCAATATTCTTGCCTAGAGAATACCTTGGACAGAGGAGCCTGCTGCACTACAGTCCATAGGGCCACAGAGAGTTGGACCCAACTGAGCGACTAACACAACACAGTCTGTGTTCAGAGTCAATCCTCTTCATTATATTGAGTGGAATTTTCCTCCCCTCCTCTAACTCCATTCTCCAGGAATAGAAGTACTATTTTGGTGTATGTTCACCTCATCTTTTTTCTATGGTCATTTACAGAGACAGAAGTGCCCCCCCCCCTCCAAGGAATGACTCATGACTCTGGAAAATCCAGGCCATGTGGGCAGAAGGGGGATATCCTGCCACATTTTGGGGAAGATTACTCAGAACTGCAGATTCATCACTTCTCAAGGTCATCGAATCCCATGGCCAACCAGAGCAGAGGCCCCTGGGCAAAATCCCAGTGAATCAGGCAGCCTCTTCTGTCATCTCACCTCCTCCTGCTCAGTAGCTCATTTGGGAATGTTTTTGTTATGACCTTGCTTGCCCTCAGTCACAAGGAGATGTCTGCCTTGCCCACAGGACCTGACAGTTAGGCTGTGACACGGCCAGAAATGGAGTGGAGGGTTGGAGAGGAGAAGGGAGGGTGGTCTGAGGTCTGGTGGGCAGGTATGTGAGGATAAAGTCTTTCTCCAGGAGGAAGGCAGGGTGATTGCCTGTCACTTGCGCCTCCTCCGCCGTCATCAGCCACCTGAGAACCCTCAGGCGGGGTGGAGGAGAAATCAGGCCACAGGTGGTAGTCACCACAGAGTGTTACTCCCCTAGACCCTTGCAGCTTGGAATGGCTCCCTGCCTGTACTGAAAGATAGAGGAGAGCTGGGGTGGGGAGAAGGAAAAAGAAGGAGCTCTGGTCATGTCCCTGGCACTGAGCCCTTTAAGTCCCTGATCTCATTTTATCACCACAACAACCCTCTAAAACGGTGGTTCCCAACTCGGGTGGCTGTGTCCACCAAGGCAAATTTGGTGATTCCTGGAGACATTTTTTGTTGTCACGACTGTGCAGTCTGGAGGATATTTGTGCTATTGTTATCTAACAGGTAGACGCCAAGGATGCTGCTAAATATCCTACAACCTACAGTCCAGCCCATCAAAACAAGGAAGTGTTCAGAATAATATCCAAATGTCAATAGTGCAAAGGCTAATAAACCTGGACATTAGGTGGGAATGTTATTGGTCCCATTTTGCAGATGAAAAAACTGAGGCGCAAAGAGGTGAAATGACCAGAAGCAATTCATCTGACTCCATTTCATCCCCTGAGAGCCAGGTATCCAGGGGAACATGGTAGTTGGCGTCAACAGTGGGTGGAAGGAAATGAAGGGCTGCGAGGACCAGGATGAGGTGACAATAGCTGTCAGTGACAGGGTGGGAGGCACCAGTGGTCCTCCTGGTGCTCCTGATGGTGGGTGGTGCTGAAACTGGAAGGGTGACTGAGAGGGGAACATCCCTATCTGGCTGCCCCACGCTCTAGCACTTCCCACTTCTAGCCTCCAGTCCCGGGTGAGAGGAACACACACATATGGTCCTGCAGACACATGGAGCTGTTATGCCTCCCTCCATCCCCCCAACTCGTGCTGTCACCCCTGGATAAATTCCTGCTCATCCAACAGACCCAGGTGGTGTCACCTCCTCTGGGAAGTCCTCCAGGAGAGTCCATACCTCTGACTTTCTCCAACAACCTGGTCCTTCCTTCACTGGACCTCCACCCAACATGCTTCTATGATGTCTACATGTATGACATGTAACATCATACAGACATGTAAATAATCCTTTATTTACATGTTTGACTTCCTGGTTGGGCTGTGGGTTTCTCCAGCTAAGGATGGGGTCTCAAAGTTTTTGACTCCCCTCCCAGAGCTTAGCCCCATGCCCTCCATGGATAAAAGTTAGTCAAGGCTTAGACAGTATATGAGCCAGCAGCTGATCTGAGTCCTCAGCCTTCCAAATGGCTGGACAGGCTCACACAGGGTGAGAGTCTTGGAAGGTACCTTTCAAGCCCTGACCAACCCAGAGAACACAGGGGATGCTTTGCAACTCTGAAATTTTTAGGAGGAGTATTTGAGGGCCTCAGGCTAGGAATGACCCCAGACTTCCCACTCTGACACATAAGGTTTCTTACTATTAGGGGCAATTTCAGGCTCTCTGAGCTCTTGGCTGCTCATCCCCACCCTCAGGGCCTCATGCCTGCCTTGCCACCTGGCTGTCTCCTGTCTGTCCACATTTCCTGACCCCCACCCGGTTACCTGTGACCCATCTTGAGCACAGCCCTTTAGGAGAAGTTGGGGATCAGGGATGCCTGGTAATGGACCAATAAGCCAGTCTTGTTCAAGCCTGAGGAAGCCATGCGAACATCACACATCGATGGAGGAGTCCTGTGGGTAGCAACAGAAATGTTCAGAGAAATGTATGTGATGGGGAAAGCAGAGCCCACCAAAAGCCAGCAGGTCTGTGGTCTGGGGCTGGTTCTAGCCCTGACGAGCCAGAGACCTTGAGGAAGGGTCCCCACTTTTCATCTGTGAAAGGGTTGCCAGAAGTGATTTTTAGACTCCTTTCCGGCTCTAACATCTGTGATTCAGGAAGTCTTAGAGGCATACAAAAGGAGGAAAGGAACACACCCTGGGACACACCAGACAGATGGTTCTGCGACCAGAGGTCCTAAAAGACTCGTGGCTTCCACACCAATAGAATCCCGAGTCCTTTGCCCTAAGATCAGCAAAGTCATGATGAAGGAGGCCGAACTGAGGTCAGCCTGACTGGAGGATCAAGGCTCCCGGGAATTATCTAGAGCCTGGGCCAGTGACTAACACAGTACAACCGTGTGCAGAGATCAAATTGTCCTCATCCATTGGATTGTGGAAAAAGCAAGGGAATTCCAGAAAAACATCTACTTCTGCTTCACTGACCACACTCAAGCCTTTGACTGTGTGGATCACAGTAAATTGTGGAAAATTCTTAAAGAGTTGGAAAAAGCAGACCACGTTATCTGCCTCCTAAGAAATCTATATGCAGATCAAGAAGCAACAGATACAATCAGACATGGAACAAAGGACTGGTTCAAAATTGGGAAAGGAGTACGTCAAAGCTGTGTATTGTCACCCTGGTTTATTTAACTTTTATGCAGAGTACATCATGTGAAATGCCAGACTGGATGAAGCATAAGCTGGAATCAAGATTGCCAGGAGAAATATCAGTAACACCAGATATGCAGATGACAGCACCCTCATGGCAGAAACTGAAGAGGAACTAAAGAGTCTCTTGATGAAGGTGAAAGAGGAGTGAAAAGCTGACTCAAACTCAACATTCAAAAAATGAACGTCATAGCATCTGGTCCCATCACTTTATGGCAAATAGGTGGGGAAACAATGGAAATTTTTATTTTATTTTATTTTTGGAGGTTAATTACCTTACAATATTGTATTGGTTTTGCCATACATCAACATGAATCCACCACAGGTATACACGTGTTCCCCATCCTGAAACTCCCTCTCTCTTCCCTCCCCATACCATCCCTCTGGGTCATCCCAGTGCACCAGCCCCAAGCATTCAGTATCATGCATCGAACCTGGACTGGCGATTTGTTTCATATATGATATTATACGTGTTTCAATGCCATTCTCCCAAATCATCACACCCTTTCCCTCTCCCACAGAGTCCAAAAGCCTGTTTTATACATCTGTGTCTCTTTTGCTGTCTCGCATACAGGGTTATCATTACCATCTTTCTAAATTCCATATATATGCATTAGCATACTGTATTGATGTTTTTCTTTCTGGCTTACTTCACTCTGTATAATAGGCTCCAGTTTCACCCACATCATTAGAACTGATTCAAATGTATTCTTTTTAATGGCTGAGTAATACTCCATTGTGAATATGTACCACAGCTTTCTTATCCATTCATCTGCTGATGGACATCTAAATTGCTTCCATGTCCTGGCTATTATAAACAGTGCTGCGATGAACATTGGGGTACACGTGTCTCTTTCAATTCTGGTTTCCTCAGTATTTATCCCCAGTAGTGGGATTGCTGGGTCATAAGGCAGTTCTATTTCCAGTTTTTTAAGGAATCTCCATACTGTTCTCCATAGTGGCTGTACTAGTTTGCATTCCTACCAACAGTGTAAGAGGGTTCCCTCTTCTCCACACCCTCTCGAGCATTTATTGCTTGTAGACTTTTGGATTGCAGCCATTCTGACTGGTGTGAAATGGTACTTCATTGTGGTTTTGATTTGCATTTCTCTGATGATGAGTGATGTTGAGCATCTTTTTATGTGTTTGTTAGCCATCTGTATGTCTTCTTTGGAGAAATGTCTATTTAGTTCTTTGGCTCATGTTTTTATTGGGTCATTTGTTTTTCTGGAATTGAGCTGCAGGAGTTGCTTGTATATTTTTGAGATTAGTTGTTTGTCAGTTGCTTCATTTTCTATTACTTTCCTCCCATTCCAAAGGCTGTATTTTCACCTTGCTTAGAGTTTCCTTTGTTGTGCAGAAGCTTTTAATTTTAATTAGGTCCCATTTGTTTATTTTTGCTTTTATTTCCAGTATTCTGGGAGGTGGAACAATAGAAATTTGAGAGAGTTTATTTTCTTGGGCTCCAAAATCACTGTTAACAGTGACTGCAGTCATGAAATTAAAAGATGCTTGTTCCTTAGAAGAAAAGCTATGACCAACCTAGACAGTGTATTAAAAAGCAAAGACATCACTTTGCCAACAAAGGTCCATCTAGTCAAAGCTATGGTTTTTCCAGTAGTCATTTATGGATGTGAGAGTTGGACCATAAACAAGGCTGAGCACTGATGCTCAGTGCTCAGAACTGATGCTTTTGAAATGTGATGCTGGAGAAGACTCTTCAGAGTCCGTTGGACTACAAGGAGATCAAACTAGTCAATCCTAAAGGAAATCAATCCTGAATATTCATTGGAAGAACTGATGTTGAGGCAGAAGGACTGATGTTGTAGCTGAAGCTCTAATACTTTGGCCACCTGATGCAAAGAGTTGACTTTTTGGCAAAGACCCTGATGCTGGGAAAGATTGAAGGCGAAAAGAGAAGGGGGCGATAGAGGATGAGATGGTTGGATGGCATCATCGGCTCCATGGATGTGAGTCTGAGCAAACTCTGGGAGATGGTGAAGGACAGGGAAGCCTGACGCGCTGAAGTCCATGGGATCACAGAGTCGGACACGATTGAGCAACTGAACAACCACCACGACAATATGCGGATGCTTCCCTGCACGGGTCTTCAGCTTTCAGCCTTGCTGGGGTGGGTATCAGCATCTCGCAGAGACTGCCTCATCCTGTGGTTTACGCGGCAACTCTGGCTTCTGTTCCCAGCCTGAGAATAAACCTTCCGGTCAGGAAGCCCCCCAGCCACCAATGCAGGGCTGTGAGATGAAGGCCTCCAGCTGCAGGAGCCACCCTCTTCGTGCTCACACAGAATGAGCCCCAGAGCTGGCCCCCGCCGCAGCACCACTGTCCCCTGCCCCTCCTCCTCACAGCCTCCTCCACGTCCGTCCCCCTCTCTGCCGGTCCTGTCCCCTCTGCCCTTCCTCCTTGCCCCTCACCTGAGCCTAGAGCACCAGCAGGATAGGTGCAGCCAGTATGTGGCTCCCCAGGCCGTGGGCCCTCTTCCTGGCTTCGGGCGAGGGGAAGGAAACGAGGCAGCAGCAAGCCCCTGAGAAGGGAGAGCCAGAGTCCAGGGGTATTCAGCTCGGCCACCAAAGCCGGCCTGGGAAGTGGCAGCCTGGAGAGGAAGGGGAGGCCTCAGCCTGCAGGCAGGACCCTCAGCTGCAGGTGCTACATCTGAGCCTTGATTGAGGCTCCGAGGAACTCTGACTCTCTCTGCCCAGCCTCTTCCCCATCAGCCTGTCTCCCTGCCTTTCCATATGGGATAGGTTTCTTTTATTTTAACCTTCTTTTTTTTTTTTTTTTGGCTGCACCACACATCATGCAGTATCTGAGTTCCTTCCCCCTGTGATGGAAGTGTGGATTCTTAACCACTGGACCACCAGGGATTGCTTTTGCTTCTGGTTGAGACTGTTGTTTATAGCCTGAAATATACATAATAGCCCATTCTGGGCTTTGACCTTTAACGGTACATTGCTTTTTCATTCATGCAGAGATTAAAAGTTGCAGAATGGAGAATAACATTTGTCTTATTGGAAGTTTACAGGAACTACAAAAACAAAGCATTTTCACCTCCCCTCCAGGGTCTGGCTGACACCAAGAAGTCTGCAATACCATCTCCCTTTTAGTATAAAACAAGCCTGAATTCTGACTCGGGTAAGACATTTCTTTGAGCCCGTACTCCATCAGCTGGCTTTCCAAATGAAGCTGCTCATCCATGTCCCAACAACTTCCTGTCCATTTATTTTCCTGTTGTGCGGCAAGCAGTATGAACTTGGACTTGTTAACAAATTAAGAACCTATTTTTCCTCCTTCTTTCTCCCTTCTCGATCCGACCTCTTCCTCCCAAGCCTCAACTTTCTCCTCTCCACTGAAAAAATGTAGGGGGCCAAAGGTGAATGAGAGAGTTCAGCGACACTTCTGAGGTCCCCAGAGGTCAGAGACTTCCCATCCAGGCTTGCTTGGGGATTGGGACATTCCATGGGGACTGAAGAAAGGGGTGGAGGGAGACGGAAAGTCATTTCCAGGAATGGAGGTGCAGGGAGGGCCTGGCAAGGGTGGGAGAGAGCAAAGTTGGGGTGTGAACATCAGAGGGGATGGGTGGGGAGAGGGAGAAAGGTGCAGAAGAAGGGGAAAGGATCTCTGCCCCGCAGGTCCTGCCTGTACCCCCAGCCCCCAGCTGGCCATTGTCAGTCCATAGTGGTTGTTGAAAGGCCATACTAATCAAACACATTTAAAAAATAATGGTCAGCAGATGAACTACAGAAAAACAATTGTCACAGGCTGTTCATGGTTAATAAACAACAAAGAAGAGACAAGTCCATAAACAAGCCGCAGAGCAGATTGAGCTTATGGGGAGCAGCAACTGGCAGGGAGGTTTATACGCTCAGGGACGAGGCTGGGGAAGCGAAAGGTGGGAAACAGAATGGGCAGACATCAGACCGCCCTAGGCCACTTGAGGAGCAGTTCTGGAGACAGGCCACCCTTCAGGATCTCCAAGAAGGCAGGGGTTGCTGGGGCTTCAGACTCCCTGTGTCAGTGGATGGAGGGGAACGGGTTGCCCTGAGAGGGGTCTGCCCCAGACAGACTTAGGGCCACCTTCTGCCCTCACTACTCCCAGCCCCGGGCCAGGAAGCCCCATAGCCTGAAGAAGGAACCCGGCCACACAGCATAGCGTCCACCTGTCCAGGCTGATGCAGAGTGAGAAGCCCATGTGCAGCCACAGGGGACCGTGAACCCCAGGCTCGCCTGCTGGCCCTGCAGCAAGAACATGTGTGTCCCCTGGGCTCAGATCAGGGCTCACAGAGCGAACATCCCATGGGTGCTGGGCTTCCTTTATTTGCTCCCTCCCTTAGCTATGACAGGAAACCCTTCACAGGCATGTCCTGTCATCTTACCCACTACTCAGAAAGTCCCTCATCTTGTCCACCAAAGGCAGCAGTAGCCCTGGCCTGTCTGATACCTCCCCTGCCCTGCACTGGCCCGCCCTGGATCTGCTGAGGCTCTGGGTCTTCCTGGAGCTCCAGGGAGAAGGGCAAACAGGTAGCAGGAAGACAGAGGCCAGGGTTTGGGGAAAAATGTCCTAGAGGCCTAGAGGTCCAAAAACACCACCCAGGCCCCTAAGGGCTGGGGAGCTGGGGACGTGGTCTGCACCTCCCCAGCACTGCGTGTCTGTCCTTAGCTCGAGTCCACGTGGGAACTGGCTCCAGGGGTGGGCAGCTTGGGCAGGTCCATCTGGTTCCAGGAACCCCTCATCCTGGACAAACAGGAATGAATGTTTGGTCCCCCTAACAACTCACCTGTATAACATCAGGGCACAGAGGCCTCTGCCTAAGCCCAGCCCCACCTCCTGGGACCAGACCATGTGGCCCTCCTCCCTCCCTACCCCTTTACAGTCAAGGACAAAATAGAAACTTAGGGTCCGACAGTCTTAAAGGTAGAATGGACAAGCATCAGACCTGGAAAAGAACTGGAGGACCAAGCAGGAGTCTTTTAGTCAGTTGTGTAAGGTTCGTGTGTTATTCCGTTTTATCCTGAATACAGTCTTGAGAGGTAGGAATTAGTGTCCCCTTTCACAAGAGAGGAAACGTGAGGCCCGACAGGGTTAGTGACTTGCACAGGGCCCCACGTGACAGGTGCACCCCTGGGTCCCGGTCCTGAGCCCCTGCAGTACTCTCCCCGACATCCTGCTCTCAACCAGGGCAGGGCCATAGGTGATGCTTTTCGGGTGGAAAATTAACCCCCTCTTGATTATACACCAGGTGTTGGCCGCACCCTCCTGATAAGGAGGCTGCTTATCAGTGCACGCGTGTGTGTCCTGGCACCAGGCCTGTCAGTTCCTCAGCCTGAGTCTCCCCTCTGGAGTCTTCTCCTGGACACAGGGGACAGGGGCTGCCTCCCTGCTGCACCCCCAGGATTGCCTCCTGCCCCTCCTCCCTCCCCACCTCCACTCTAGAGTGGCGATCCTGGGCTGGCTGCCCGCCAAGGCCCCTCTGTGTCACTCCCCTGCCTTTGATGTTTGCTGTCCTACCCAGGAGGGCTATGACCCAGGGCTGAGAGCAGAGAGGCCACATCTACCCCAAGGCTTTCATTCCAATGGCCCCAGGCTGGTGGACACCCCTCCCAAGGGGAGGAATCCAGCCCCTATTCTTTAGCCTTTGCTGCTGAAGAGGTTGAATCTGAGCCATGAGCTGGAGGGGGCGGGGGCGGGGGGCGAAGGGGGGCAGGAGAGACTCCTCTGGCCACTGCGCCCCTGACCCAGGCTCCTTGGCTCCATCCCCCCTCCCCACCCCCTCCCAGCCTGGCGGCTCTGAGTTGTCTTTGCTGTGTCACCGTTGGGTCCTCTTTTCCCAGGGGACAATGAGTCCGCTGGAGGGAAGTGATCCTCCCTTTCTCTGAGCTATGACTTCCCCTCCAGTGAACCTCAGGCTTCCCCTGCATCCCCTCCAGGAGTACAGACCCAGAGCTGGAGTGCGGGAACTAGGGGAAAGAGCCTTGGTCAGCCTCTGCATGCAGGTCTAGGGACAGGCTGGCCCTGCAGGCGAGGGCTCTCAGCTGCCTGGTCATAGCTGTCCCTGCACGGCCCGGCCAGCAGGCAGCAGTGGGGGCGTGGGCTCCACTGGCACCCGGGACCTGAGGAACAAGCAGCTGCGGTCAGGCCAGGGCATGTGCAGAGGCCCAGTAGAGGATGCTCGGCCCAGGGGGTGGGAGGCTTAGATAGCTCAGGGGTCCCCAGGGCCTCTAATGCCCCCACCTCTTAGTCACTGTCTCTCCTCCAGGGTGGGACCCTTGTGACATAAGCTTCTTCTGAGACTCTTTCTTCCCCCAAGAGCATAGGGATGCTTGAGGGAAGCAGAGGGAAACTGAGGACAGGGCCCTGGGTCGGGAGAGGGGGGCCCCAGCCGTCCACCCCTCCCCCCTCAGCTCTGTAGTAAGGTTCTGAGGTTGATGATAGCAGAGGTTCTCTGTCTGCCAACAGCTCCCTCAGGGCTTGTCTGCCACCTAGCTGGGGGCCCGGGGGTCTGTGGCTCTCAGGAGAACCATCTCAGTGGCGCCCCAAACCCTCAGAGACTTCCTGCCTAGCGCCACGTGCTCTGACTCCCAACCCTGCCAGGTTCCCAGCAGCCCAGGGGAACCGAGTAGATGCAGCACAGCCTCCGGTTCCAGGAAGGCCTGAGTCCAGGTTGCACAGTCCTCACCCCCAGCCCGGCTTCAACCCAGACAGGTCTCCGTCTTCGCTCCTCTGAAGAGTCTCCTGGGGGTCTCCCAGGGTCCCTCTGGGAGAAGCTCCTCCCCACCCCACAGTTGAGTGGCTTCAGATCAAGCGGGCCTCCAGGGAGGTTCCAGTCTTGCAGGCGAGTCCTTCCAGGATCTGGCAGGGTCCCGGCAGATGCTGTAGCCTGTGAGGACGGGGAGAGATGCAGAGGACAGTCCTGCTCAGCACCCGAAGCTCCCGGGCCAGCCGCTCTGCCTCCGCCCTCCACTTCCAAGTGGCTGGGCCCCAGAAGGTTCCACTGCCTGCCCACCCTCCCCCTCTCCTGGGTGTCAAATGGTCCTCCTGACTGGACGCAGGTGAGGATCGACCGCCTGGAGACCAGGGGCAGTCGGGCGCTTTGGAAAGGGTGTCAGACTCCCCAGCGCTCTGTCCTTGGGGGGCTTCGAGGGTTGGGTTCTACTCACTTCCCATGTGTCTCTTCTTCCAAAAGCCGTAGACCACGATCAGCATCACAAGTATGGAGAGCAGCGCCAGCACCCCCATGAGCACCACGGGATAGAAGTCCAGGTATCTGGGGAGACGGGACAGGGCCAGGAGGAGATGAGTACTGGGCACTCCACCCGGGCCCACGTCTTCCCACATCCCACGCAAGAGGAGTGGGACCCGCCAGTCCCCACGGGAAGCAACGGCCTCTCTTCTTTGGGGACTGAGCTGTGGGAGAAGGGAATGAGGTGCTCAAAGGTCAGGGGGACGAAGCCCCGAGCCCCCAGCAAAGGCATGCATCTCTCCAGTATTTGGGGGAGTACTCTCTGCTGAGGGCAGGGGCTCTAAGAGACACCCATTTGTGACAGAGAGGCCAAGAGTCTTCCTCTCCCCAGGGTGAGCGAGGATGGCACTTCCCACCTCGGTCCTCCAGAACACATGCTGTGGTTACCCTGCCTGTATCCCCCTTTGCTACGTCACTTCCATCTACACCGGCCATCATGTGGTCTGAAGGCTTTCTCTTGTCACTGGCTCCCTCCGTGCCACGCATGGCAGGCAGCCCCCCATCGACCACCAACAGTGGGACATAAAGGCCCCGGCCTGCTCGCCCTCCACACGGCTGCCTGACACTGGGCCCCGGACTCTCTCCAGTGGGGCTGAGCCCTTGCTGCCCATGGTGGTGACCTGTGCAAGTGCTCTGCCTGCTGCCTTCCCTTCCCTGCCTCATTTCCCCCTGCTCTGTCCCGTGTTCCAAGAACAACATGTATCCTGGTCTCCGAGTCCACTCCTGGGGGAGCCCACATTAAAGTGTCCCCATTTCCTACTCTCCAGGATGCTCCCCTCGTGCGGTCCTGACCCTCTCCTCTTCACCCTCAGACTCTGTGCGGACACAGCCCCACCCTCATCTCCCGCCGCCATCCTTTCTGTCCCTCGTCCACCCCAGCTTCCCCTCGCCCATTCAGCAACAGGCCAGACTGGATTCCCGGTAAGGTGGCGAGTGCGACAGGGGCTGCTCTGCCGTGACATCTGCACCTTGCGGTCTGCTCAGGCGGTCTGTTCCCGTGCCTGGGAAAATGGCATTCGATGCCGGCCCCCGCGCCAGGTACCTGCTGGGGAATAAGTGGTTGAGGAGAGTTCTGCTGGTGGGCCACATCCCCATGGTGGGGGCTCCCATGGTGCAGAGGTGCGCGGCCTTAGTGGAGGTGGCGCCTGGGCCTGCAGCCGAGGCTCGGGTGTTGCTAGGAGACACAGTCGCTGTCTGGGACCCGGTGGCCCTCCTGGGCCCCGTGGTGGACAGGCCGGTGCTGGAGAAACTGGAGCCCATCACAGAAGTCAGTCTGGTGCTCCCTGAGGTGGGAGAAGGCAGTGGTCTGGCCAAGGTGAGGAGTCCAGCTGTGAACACTGTCGCCCGGCTGATGAAAGGGCCCCCAGAGCCTGAGGTGGGCACAGGGCCTGTGGCGACAACGGTTTCACTCTGGAGGATGTTGGGCAGCTTTGTGAGAGGAGTGTTTCCGTTGGTTATGGAGGCTAAGGGACCAGAAAGGGAAGAAGGTGAGACTGGGTCGGGGTCTTGGTTCCGGAAGCAGCTGACGGCAGCCCACACGCTTGTCTGGGGACTGGGGTGGGGGGGAGGCTGTCCCTTGGACCGAGGACCCTGCTTCGCTGAGGGACCAGGTGTGTGTGTTCAGGGGGTGAGGTCAAGGAGGAGGAAGTAGGCACAGCAAAGAAGGAAGAGTCTTTCACAAGTTTGCCAGTGTCCCCTGTCTGGCCACGGGACAAGAGGATGCTTCCCTCCCTGCCCCCACCTCTCTTGTCACTCTCTGGGCCTTCCTCATTCCTGTAAGTCAGAGGTTTCTCTGCTCTGACGTTGAATGTGACCTTTCCCAGTTGCTCCACAGTTGGCAACTGGGATCTGGAGATGAGGACGGGGACGCATCAAAGACCCCGATTCCCAAGAACACTACGAGCAGTGAGGTCAAATGCCTTCCTTGGGGGCTTATTGAGAGACACCCGAACTGGTCCTGCCACCCTCATGCATTGGGCAGGCCTTCACCATCCCCTTTTCTAGAAGAAGGCTGGAGTCTGGTTGGTGGAAGGGGAGCAGGCAGGAGCTTGAGGGGTCAGTCTAGGGAGCAGTGTTGAGCCGATCTCATCAGGAAACAGAGAGAAAGGGATGCCGTGGTGGCGAGAGGGCTGTGGCTGCATCCCACTGCCGTGCAAGCACGGACGCTCTTCGAGGGCCTCACTGAGGAAGGTGCCCATTTTTCTGGGCGAGGGAACCAGAACAAGCAGAATTGGTGAGGTGGGGATAGGGGAAAGGGCCAACCTGGAGCCAGATCTCCAAATCATCCTAGTGAGCAGTGTGAAGACCCCCAAAGGACCCCTCAAAGAACACACACAGCTGCCCTGGGAGAGCCAGCACTTGACCTCAGAGGATCTAAGAGTAGGGCAGAAAAGGAGTGACGTCCACAGAGAGAGAGAGACCTCCTGCAGGGTTTCCCTCTCCTTCATCCCTACCTCAGTACAGCAAGGGGTCGGGAGGTGCAGGACCAGGAGAAGATGATGAAGAGGAGCCCTCCTCCCCTACCCCCTGTGATGAAGGAGGGAGGTTGGACAGCAGCTGGCCCCCTTTCCCATCTCAGGTGCCTGGGGCCAGAAAGCTCGGTTTTCAAGATGCAGTGGAAGAGTAGAAGTTTTGCAGATTTTTCATTTCCTAGTAAGGTCTGCAGAGTTGGAATCTCCCCAAATTGTGGTTAAGAGATGGAAAGTGAGATCCAACATAGTACAGCGGGAAGATACACTAAAGGGAAAACCATTTCATGTCTACTTGCAGTTCAGTCGCTCAGTCGTGTCTGACTCTGCGACCCCATGAACTGCAGCATGCCAGGCCTCCCTGTCCATCACCAACTCCCGGAGTCCACCCAAACTCATGTCCATTGAGTCGGTGATGCCATCCAGCCATCTCATCCTCTGTCATCGCCTTCTCCTCCCACCCTCAATTTCACGTTTGTGTCCCTACAAATGAAGACTTCAGTAAACTGGTTTTGACGACTTCCCTGGGGCTACAGCAGAACTGGAGAAGGGAGGAATGAGATTTGCTCTGCATCTTAGAAGTGGCAGTTGCCCAAGTTCAGACCCAACAGAAGATGGGGATGCAGTTGGGTTCGAGGAACCGGGAAGGGTGGAGAGTAATTTTCACAGTCACTGGCAGCTTTTTGCAGGCTCTCCGTCTGGCTCCTCACCCTTTCCTATCTTGTAAATGTAGAAAGAGTGCAGGGCTTTGTTCTTGGCCCTCCTCTCTTTTTCTATACTAAAGAGAGAGCTTTGATCATCTTAAAGTCAAGGCACAATATCACCCCTCTAAAACTCTCCAATAGCTTCCTCTTGTACCAAGAATAAAACTTAGACCCCCATATCATGGGCATCAGGACTGTTGTTTGCCTCTCCAACCTCATCTTCTATTGCTCTGCCCAATACTCAACATGCACCAGCTTCTTCTCATCTCAGGGCCTTTGCATATGCAGTTCTCCCCACCTGGAAAGCCCTTTGAACCACCCACTTTCAACAGGGCTAGAAAACTCTCATCCCACACAGGTTCTGCATGATGTCATCTGCTCAGGGAAGCCTTCTTTGACTCCCCACTAACTCAGTTGCTACCCCCACCATAGACCTTCCTAGTTCAGCCCATTGTCTTATTTGCTTAAGAACATTCACTGTTATTTGCAACTGTTAGTCTGAAAATGTGTTATTCCCTATCACCTCCCATAGGACAAGAATGTGTCTGGTTTTGCTCACCACTGTGTCCTCAGAGCCTAGAATCGTGCCTGGCAGAGAATCAGGGCACAGTGAATAAATACGGAACAAATGATTGAATAAAACAAAGCACAAAGAGTCCTGAGCTCGAATCTCATCCCGTCCACTTGCTAGCTCTGTGATCCTGAACAAGGTCAGAGCCGCAAAGGACTTTTTACGTCTAATTTTCTCCATCTGTAAAATGCCCATGAAGGTGTCTGTGAGAGAACTGTGAAAACCCCACTGTCCATCATGCCCACGGATGGATTATTATCATCCTGGTTATCTTTGATGTCAGTGGACTACAGCATGGGAGGACACCCCCCAGCATCCCAGCGCCCCCGCAGGCCTGCTCACCTGGAGACACTTCCAGCAGGAAGCCCATCAGGGGGTAGAGGATGCCGGAGCTGTTGCGCATGCACCAGTACCGGCCCGAGTCCTGGCGCCTGAGGGCCGCCATGGTGACGCTGACCACCTTGGCCTGGGCATCGTCCTGCAGCAAGTAGCGTGGCCCCTGCACCCCCACACGGGTGAACCCAGTCTCGCACTTCTTCCTCCTGATTTTGCACCAAACCTTACCCTCCACGTGGTTTTTGCGGCTCTTGTAGGAGCACTGCACAGACAGAGTCTCCCCTTCGAAGTGTTGCAGTTTTGAGTACACACTCTCCATGGGGGCACCTGGGGAGACACAACTGCTTGAGCAAGGAGGAAGGAAGCGTCTTGAAACTCTAAACTTGTGAAGACGCAGCAGCTATTGCTCTGCTCTCATGGAACTCAAAGGAGAAATACAGCCCAACTCTGATAGAAGGGGACATAGGCCCCCTCCCCCAGGGAGCTCTCGGCCTGTTGGAGGAGACACTAGCCCTGCCCGCTAGGAGTTCCCAGACTGATGGGGAAGACAGTAGTCCTGTGCCCTTGGAGAAATCCTAAAATGATGAGGAAGATACAGGACTAGCTAGATACATACGGGGGAACTCCCAGTATAATGGTGGAGACACAGGCATAGCCCACAGGGA
Organism: Oryx dammah; assembly: GCF_014754425.2. NCBI lineage: Eukaryota > Metazoa > Chordata > Mammalia > Artiodactyla > Bovidae > Oryx > Oryx dammah. The sequence continues at coordinate 35,678,785 of NW_024070195.1, read as the reverse complement.
GCCCCTAGTTTAACAAAGGAAGTTTAGCCCTTACATTTAGGGAACTTCAGCAGACACAGCCTTTTTTTTGGTGGCATTTTCTAGTCCAATGGGAAAGTGATAAGCCCCGTCTTCAGGGTCTTTTCCTGCCCTCAATGAGATACAGACACAAACGCAAGTCATCATCCTGAAATTCCAGAGCCCAGTGAAGTTAGGTAGGTGAGAAAATTCAGGCTTGGAAAATATTAACAGTAGTTATTTGTTTCACAAACAGTTTCATTCTAGTCATCTTTTAAATAACAAGTTGTCTGAGTTCACTCTAGCTGATGTTTAATTTAAAAATATTCTGGTGACCTAAAACCCATAGATTCAGTATGTCCGAACATGTGTATCAACTCCTGGTTGTGTTTAAACTGAAGAACTTTACAGTTCTTCACCTCTCATAAGTTGCCCTCTATCCCTAGGAAGCAGATGTGGTCCGTGAGCTTCATAATCCACAGTCTGATGAGGAGAGGGTAGAACTAGGGAGAGGGTGGCGAGCCAGGGGACAGGAAGAAGGAGAAGGCTGCGGTGGGGGCCCTCTGCACCTCTACCCACCTTCCACTCAGCAGTTACTCCTCTAACACCCTCAGAGTCTTCTGCAAGCACACACACACACAGAGTAGAGAACAGACTTTTGGAGTCTAAATAAACATAGGTTAAAACTCGATTCTATCACTGGCTGTGTGAGCAGACCGTGTAAGGTCTCTGCTTCTTATCTGTTTCTGCTTGGCTGTGAGAACTGTGCTCCTGAACAGCGCCTTAAATGTGGTGCGTGCGCAGTGCACACCTCCTTTTCCCCAATGCAGGTTGCTCCAGGCTTTCCCAACGGAGCCCAGAGCTGTGATGGCCAAGAAAGAGCCCAGCACCCAAGACGTCCACCTTAGTTTCCAACCCAGCTGCCGCTAGAGTTGAGGCTTGGAGTAAGGTAACGCCTTCTCTCATATCACTTTGTACCATGCAAATTAAACAATCATCCCACTCAATTATTTGGCAGGTGACAGGTTTGGGGGACCCCAGGAGATTCTCTTCTGCCCTGGCAGGGGGAGCCTTTCTGGGAGAGGTGTACAGATGGGAGGACCTTGCAAAGGGTCTCCAGGACACTGTGTTCGTGTGTGCCCCCCTTTCAGCCCTTTCACAGGCGGTGCCCAGAACTGAATGGGAAGTGGTAACTTGGTTGCCATGGCAGCAAGGGAGGCAGAATTGGGTGAGGTCCCCTCAAAGAGCATTTAGTAGCTGTTGGGTGGGAGAGAGGGCTTCAAGGATTGCTTCCCTCCCCGCCAAGGACAGGGGGTAGGGACGGGGGTTGTGGCCCCAATGTTCCAAGAAAAAGCAAGTTCAGCACCCACACCCATAAGGTAATGCCTCTTATAAAGAACCAACAGGGCCTTCCTGACAGAGGCCCAGGGGAGGAGGCCTTGTTGTATGAGGAAAGGGAGTGGCCCTGGTCAGAGGTCCTGAGGAAGCTGGGCAGATAAAGGGGCCCATGCAGAGAGGGTCCAGAGCTTTATCTTAGTTGGTGAGGCCTGGGTTAACTTTCCCCAGGGCCAGATATTCGGCTGGAAACTTCTCACTGGTCTCTGGTAAGGGGCGACTAGGTCTGCCAGACCTCCTCCTCCAACCTCACAAGATCACTCGGCAAGAAAAGCAGGAAGGGGGTCCAGGGACAGACCGTTCCCTCCCCCGTAACCTCCCACCCACCCTCTTACCTGAGACAGGGCCCTGGAGCCACGGCAGCAGCAGCAACAGCAGCAGGAAGGTGGGAGGCATGGCTCCATGCAGTGGGGATGGGCACAGCCCAGTGGGGGGCAGGGATCCAAGGTTAGGGGCCCAGGCCTATCCTGGCCTGGCCATTTGGGTCTGCCAGGGAAGACCTGGTGTTCTGAATGTGAAGTTGCCCATTTAGGGAAGTGAGGAAGCTGTGGGACCCACTGTGGTCAGAAGACCGCAGGAGCCCGCAGAGCCTACAAGAGGGCGGTGCCAGGGCAGCTTCCGCCCCCTCTTCCTCGAAACTTCAGGCAGGTGTGGCTGCTCCACCCAGTCTGGGGCCTCCCCACCCAGGGTCAGAAGACTCCTTAACCTCTTCAGGTTCCCTCCCAGAATCTGGTGCAATAAGAGTGCTGTCCTCTGAAGCCCATTATTCACCTAGAGGGGTATTGTGAGGTTTCTAGAACCTCAGGTACAGACTTCTCTGGAATCCTCTCACTCAGAGACCATGGGTATAGGCTACGGGGCTGCAGCAGGGCATCTCAGACCCATTTATTCACACACCCACATTCACACGGAGCTTCCTGTAAACTCCCATTCATTTTTTCACGCATTCATTCCTAAATGCACGCGTTCATTCTGGCACTGCCTTTCTTGCGCCCGGGCTCCTGGCTAGTCCGAGCAGTCACGCATGCTCACACTTGCAGGTAAACCTTTACGTGCCCAGATGCAACCTTATTTTTGTCACTGTTAGAGTTGGCAACCCACTCCAGTATTCTTGCCTGGAGAATCTCCATGGACAGAGGGGCCTGGTGGGCTACAGTCCATGGGGTTGCAAGGAGTCAGACACGACTGAGTGACTAAGCACACAGCACAGAGTGACAAGAAAAAAGAAGATGCAAATTGTGAGACTTGGAGTATAAAGTTTGGGTTCAGGAAGTAGCACCTGTGCTCTCACATGAGGGCACACATACACACACACTCACACACACATACACACACACTCACACACTCATACACACACACACACACTATGCTCACACACTCATACACACTCATACACATACGCTCACACACTCTCATACACACACACTCATACACACACGCTCACAAACGAGACTCACATACACTAACACAGTCTCATACATACACACACTCATACACACTCACACACACATACACACGTCATGGTGCCTATTGAGTATGTGATATAACTGCAGTATCTCTTTGAGGAAGGGGAAGACTCACATACACTAACACACGCTCATACATACCCACACACACACTCTCACACACACACTGAAACACTCATACACACACACTCACATACACTCACACACACACACACACACACACTAACACACTCTCATACACACACTCACACACTCTCATACTCACATATACACTCACACGCTGTTACACTATGTACACACTAACACTCACATACATACTCACATAGACACACACACACAAGCTGCCTCTCCTTTTCCATACTCACGTGTCTCCTTATCTTTACCCCTCTCTCTGCCTCTCCTACCATCTCTAATCACCCACCAGCTCCGTGCAGACCCCTGCTCCCCGCTGCGGCCTTCCTAAAGCAGCGCCAGTGTTTCCCTTCCCCCATCCGCACTCCAGAAACCCCACCCCCCAGCCCTGCCTTCCCCTGCTCTGGCCCCCAGCCAGCACACGGGCATGCGTCCTCAACTTCCTCTCAGCCCACCCTATCTCTGCTATACAGCTGTCTTGCTCCAGCTAAAATGACCCAGCATCTGGCCCAAGACTCCACCCTTCACTTAGTCCTCAGGGCTGAGAATGAGAAGGGACTTCTGACACCCAGGAGCTGCATCATAGGGGGCATAGCTGGGCATGTGGGGACCCAGGTGGACCCCCATGACTATGCATCCTCCCCCTCCTCACCTATGCCAACTTTCTCCTTAGATGGGACTCAAGAGTAAAACATCCTCAAGTCTGCGTGGCCACAGCCTTAAAATGAGCTTGAACCCCCAAATCCCAAAGCAAGGAAGTTTTATTTTTGCTGATCCCAAATTTCAGTCCCAACATCCATTCATCCCTTTATTGGTTCTTTCAGTCTTCTGTGCTGCACGTGGCCCTGGGCACCTGGGGTAGAAATGAGGTATGGTTGTCACTTTAGACCTCTCACTATGCTTTCCTCACTCACCCTTTTTCATTTTCTCCCCGAGTTTAACACTGCTCCCCAGAACCCTGAGTTCAGAGACTGTCTCTCCTCCCAACACAAAAGGTATCTTACTTTCTTTCCTCCATCTAAACAGTAAATGTCTTCGGGACTCAGGGCATCTCATTTATCTCTTGTGGCGACCACATGTGCTTAGAATCTATGCTTCTATTAACCCCCTACTGTGCCCCTAGCCCTGAGTGAGGCCTTGTGAAAAATGCATTCACTGTGATAGCTGCGTTGACAAGAAAGGAAAAACCCACATGCCCTCATTCCACTGAACAGACGAAGTATAAATTGGATTCAATGTTTCTGAGGAAAATTTGGAAAGATTTATTTGTATTTATGTGTAAAAAATTGTACACATTAATTAGACTTTTATGTACAAAATAATTTAACACAGCAAGATATTTTTGTGTCTTTCTATTTTGGATTAAAAACTTAAGGTCTAATTTACCTAGGTAAAATTCACCCTTTTCAGTAGAAAGTTCTGGGAGTCTGAAAACCCATGGGGACTTGTAACCACCACCATGATCAAGATACAGAAGTGCTTCATTACCCCCAAGTTTCCTAGTGTCTTTCTGTAGCCTTCCCCTCACCCTACCCTCAGTTCCTAGCAAACTGACCCCGTGTTTTTCCCTCTATAGTTCTGCCCTTTCCAGAATGTTATGAAAATGGAATGGTTCGGTGTCTAGCATATTTTTTTATTGAAGTTAATTTCTGCTATACAGCAAAGTGATTCGGTTATACAGTCCTTTTTATATTCTTTTCCATTATGGTTTATCACAGGATACTGAATATAGTTTCCTGTGCTACACAAAGGCCTTGTAGTTCATCCACTCAATACATATTAGTTTGCATTGTGCTCTGTCGTGTCCAGCTCTCTGTGACCCCATGGACTGTAGCCCACTGGGCTCCTCTGTCCATGGAATTTTCCAGGCAAGAATACTGCTGATGCTGCTGCTGCTGCTGCTGCTGCTAAGTCGCTTCAGTCGTGTCCGACTCTGTGCGACCCCAGGGACGGCAGCCCACCAAGCTCCCCCATCCCTGGGATTCTCCAGGCAAGAACACTGGAGTGGGTTGCCATTTCCTTCTCCAATGCATGCAAGTGAAAAGTGAAAGTGAAGTCACTGAGTCGTGTCCGATTCTTAGTGACCCCATGGACTGCAGCCTACCAGGCTCCTCCGTCCATGGGATTTTGCAGGCAAGAGTGCTGGAGTGGGTGCCATTGCCTACTGGAGTGGGTGCCATTACCTACTCTAAGGGATCTTCCCGACTCAGAGATCAAATCTGTGTCCTCTGCGTCTCCTGCATTGGCGGGTGGCTTCTTTATCACTGCACCACCCAGGAAGCCAATAGGTTGCATCAGCTAATCCCAAACTCCAAATCCCTTCCCTCCCCCGGCCCCTCTCCCTTGGCAACCACAAGTCTATTCTCCATGTCTGTGAATCTGTTCCTATTTTGTTGATAAGTTAATTTCTATGGTATTGTAGATTCCACATACAAATGATATCGCATGGCACTCATCGTTCTCTTTCTGATTGGCTTCACTTAGCGTAATACTCTCTGGTTCCATCCATGTTCCTGAAAAAGGCATTATTTCATTCTTTTTAAATTGAGTAGTATTCTATTTATATATGTACTTCATCTTCTTTATCCATTCATCTGTTAATTGACATTTAGGCTGCTTCCATGTCTTGGCTATTGTGAATAGGGATGCTCATGAACATAGAGGTGTGTGTATCTTTTTGAATTATAGCTTTGTCCACATATATGCCTAAGAGTGGGATTGCTGGATCATATAACAACTCTATATTTAGTTTTCTGAGGAACTTCCATACCATTTTCCATTGTGGCTGCACCAACTTACATTCTCACCAACAGAGCTGGAGGGTTTCTTTTTCTCCGATGTGTAGCATATTAGCTGGCATCTTTCACTTAGTATAAGGCATTTGAGATGTTGTGTGTTGTTGAATATATCAATACTCTGTTTCTTTTTATTGCAAAGCAGGGTCCTACTGTATGGATGTATCATAATTGTTTATGCATATCCCTCCCAATTCAGGGATAATAAGATTTGGTTTCCAGTTTGGGATTATTCCAAATAAAACTTCTACAAATATTTACACACAGGGTTTTGTGAAATAGGCTTATGTTTCACTTGGGTAAATACCTAGAGCAGGATTTCTGGGTTCTATTGTAAGCTTGTATTTAATTTAAAAAAAGACTAAGTGTTTTCCAATGTGGCTGCACCATTCTGCGTTTCTACCAGTGAGCTTCCAGTTGCTCCTCTATCCTTCATAGCATTATGATGTAGTCAAGTGTTGTTCTCCCGCCCCCCCATTCTAATAGTATGTAGTAGTATTTGTTGTGGTTTTATTTTGCATTTCTCTAATAACAAATGATATTGAGTATCCTTTGTTGTACCTATTTGCCATCAATATATCTGCTTTGAGATAAGGTCTATTCAAATCTTCATTTTTTATTTGTTTGTTTTCTTCTTATTGAATTTGAGGACTCTTCATATTAGCCTGATAGGTCTTGTATCAAATATGTGTTTTGCAAATATTTTTCCCAATCTGTGGTTTTTATTTTCTTAATAGTGTCTTTCAAGAGCAAGGGTTGTAAATTTTTATGGAGTCTCCAATATATCACTTTTTATGTATCATACCTTGGTGTTATATCTAAGAATCTTTGCTTAACCCAAGGTCACAAAGATTTTTTAACAGTCTTGCTGCTGCTACTGCTGCTGCTGCTGCTGCTGCTAAGTCGCTTCAGTCGTGTCCGACTCTGTGCGACCCCAGAGACGGCAGCCCACCGGGCTCCCTCGTCCCTGGGATTCTCCAGGCAAGAACACTGGAGTGGGTTGCCATTTCCTTCTCCAATGCATGAAAGTGAAAAGTGAAGGTGAAGTCGCTCAGTCGTGCCCGACTCTTAGCGACCCCATGGACTGCAGCCTACCAGGCTCCTCCGTCCATGGGATTCTACAAGCAAGAGTACTGGAGTGGGATGCCATTGCCTTCTCTGAGATATAATACACACAGTATAAAATTGACCCACTTAGAGTGTACACTCCAGTGGTTTTGGGGATATTCACTGAGTTGTGCAACCATCACCACAATCCTGTTTCAGAACATTTCAGCACCCACGTCCATGAGCAGCCACACCCTGAATGAGCTTCCTATTACTCCTATTACTGCAAATGTGGTGATTTAAAATGGTAGACTTGTATTCTCTTGCCGTCCTGGAGGCCAGGAGTCTGAAGTCAGTATCACTGAACCAAGATCAAGGTATTAGTAGGGCTACAGCATCTTCAGAGACTATAGGAAAGAAGCTGGTCCTTGCCTCCTTTGGCTTCTGATAGTGCCAACATTCTGCAGCTAGTGACTGTATCACTGAAGTCTTCAAAGTCAGGATCTTTAATAAAAAGGAATAAAATTGTCATTTGTAGAGACATGGATGGACCTAGAGGCTGTCATACAGAGGCAAAGTAAATCAGAAAGAGAAAAACAAATATCATACATTAGTGCATATATGTGAAATCTGAAAAAATTGGTATAGACGATTTTATTTACCAAGCAGAAATAATGACGTAGACACAGAGAACAAATGTATGGATACCAAGGGGGAAAAGGTAAAATGAATTGGGAGATTAGGATTGACATGCATGCTGTCGCTTCAGTCATGTCTGACTCTTTGCAACCCTTATGAACTATAGCCGGTCAGGCTCCTCTGTTCATGAGATTCTCCAGGCAAGAATGCTTTGAGTGGGTTATCATGCCCTCTTCCAGGGGATCTTCCCTACCCAGAGATCTAACCCACGTCTCTTATGTCTCCTGCATTGGCAGGCCCTTTTCCACTAGCACCACCTGGGAAGCCCTTGGAATTGACATATATACCCTATTGACCCTATGTATAAAATAGGTAACTAATGAGAACCGACTGCACAACACAGGGAACTCTTACTTAGTGCTCTGTGGTGACCTAAATGGAAAGGAAATCCAAAAAAGAGAGGACATATGCATACCTATAGCTGATTCACTTTGCTGTATGGTAGAAACTAACACAGCATTGTAAAGCAACTATACTCCATAGAAATTAAAAAAATAAAAGGATCTTCAGATTTCCCTTTTTAAAAAAAGTACAAAAACAAAGTCAGCATCTTCAAATCTCTGCTTCATCTTCACACCACCTTCTCGGAACATTTTCTTTGTGTGTTCAAATCTCCTTCACCTGTTAGAAGGATGTACATGATTGCATTTAGTACTAGCCACCTAGTCCATAATAATCTCCCCATCTCAAAATCCTTAACTACATCTGAAAGAACTCCTCCTTTTTTTTTTTTAATCATACAAGTATCATTCACAGGTTCCAGGGATTAGCATGTGGAGATCTTTTGGGAGACCATTTTCCCACTTATTTTTCTCCCTGTTCCTGCCTCTCTCAGCACTACAGCCCCAGGCCACCGCTTATCTACTTTCTTCCTTTATAGATTTCTCTATTCTGGAAATTTCAGGAAAACAAAAATTATACAATACGTGGTGCTTTGTAACTGGCTCCTTTAGCATAGTGTTTTTGAGATTCGTCCATGTTGTAGCAGTACTTTCTACAACAAGTTATATCGGTACTTCATTCCTTTAAATAGCTGAACAGTGTTCCACTGTAGGGGTATACATTCTGTTTATTCACTCCCCAGTCAATGGACATTTTATCTGTTGAAACTGACTAGATGGTCCTAAAATTTATATGGAGATGAAAGGTTATAGAATAGCCAAAACAGTCTTGAAAAACAAAGTTGAAGTACTTATATTATCTGATAGATATATTTGCTGTGAAGCTACAGTAAATAAGACAGTGTGAAATTAGTGTAAAGACAAATAGATCAATAGAATAAACTAGAGGATCCAGAAATAAGCCCACATATAAATAAGTAAGTAATTAAGTGTTAGTCGCTCAGTCGTGCCCGACTCTTTGCAACCGCATGGACTGCAGGGCACCAGGCTCCTGTGTCCATGAGATTTTCCAAGCAAGGATACTGGGGTGGGTTGCCATTTCCTTCTCCAGGGGATCTTCCCAACTCAGGGATAGAAGCCGGGTCTCCTGCATTGCAGGCAGATTCTTTACTGACTGAGCTACACAGGAAGCCTGCATATACAGTGCATCAGTTTTTGCTAACAGGGGCAAAGTGGGGAGGGTCTATATCTGCTTTGTCCATGACTCTGTGTCCTCACCACTGATCTCATGCAAGCGCTCAGCTCTGCCATGTTAACTGGACTCCTCGGCTCAGGTAGAGGCCTGGGCCTGCATTAAGACCCCTAGATCTCTGTGTCTACTCCCCTTGTGAGCCCATTCCATGCTGGTCCTGCCTCAGGCTGTTCAAGAGCTTGCCCGCTTCTCCCAATGCCTCCAAGGGCTGCTCCCCAACTCACCTCACTTACAAGAGGGCCACAAGGGACCCCTCTCGCAAGACGCCGGTGCAGAGAACTCCTGGCTGCAGCAGCCACCCCACCCTGCCCTGGGCATGTAGCATCTGGCCACGCATCCTGGCCCTGATTCTGTGCTGTGTTCTGTCACCATCCTGCAGTGGACATGCTTCTATCCTCTCTAGACAGCCTGCGAGTCCGCCAAGGGCCAAGCCAGCCTCTCACTTACTTCTGTGAGCTCGGCTTTGCTCAACCCTGCATCACTATTCTCGCAAGTGCCTTGTTTGCATGAGGAGGGGACTGCAGAGCGGGTCTCAAGCCTCCTGCCTTTTTCCTTGCAGAGGCTGCACAGCAGAGCACGCCAGTGACTTGCCCACATTTCACAGACTTCACAGAGAGATGCCCGAGTTGGGCATTTGAACCTTGCCCTCCAACCTCCAACCCTGCACCCCCTCACCACAACTCTTTGCTCACCGCCGAGCAGCCCCCATCCACCCCAGCCTCCAGTGTAACCTCATTATCTACCCAGATGGGCTGCACTTGCACTTGCTGTGAGCCAGCACAAGATGGCTTTGGAGTAGACTTGAGGGGAATGGGGCAAAAGGATTGAGGCACCACAATAGCACACGAACCCTTTCTTTGAGGAAGAAAAATTAAAATTCAGAAGTTTGATTCTCTAAGGGGGAAAAAAATCTGCTTTAGTGAAATGGAAACTCTTAATCAAACTGCCCAGTTATGAAAATACAGTGTGCGGTCTGCTATAAAAAGTTGTAATCTGTATTAATAAGATGCTTAATATATAACAAGAAACCGAAAGCTTTTTCAGCCAGTCAGTTTTGTTGAAACAGAAATAGAGAAAACAGCGCTGTCCAGATAAAGCTCCCCACAGTGGTGTGTTCCATGCCTCCCCAGCCAACACAGCAGCCACTCCCACATGGGGCTGTTCGGCTCTGACATGTGACACGTGTGACTGCGGAACTGATTCTTATTTTTCACTTAATTTTAATTCATTTAAATGCACACAGGCACATGTGATTAATGGCTAGAGTATTAGCACAGCTCTAGATGGTGGAGATGGACATTCACGAGATTCTGCCTCCCTCCTCCTAGGGACAGATTTCTTTGTTGTGTCCTGTTTGTGTCAAAACTGTAAAGCTAACAAAGTTAATATCTTCAAACATTGTGTAAAAGACAATATTCAAGATATTACAGTGCTTCAGGTTGAGAAGGACATCTTGAATAAGATCCGAGAACCTAAGTCATAAGGGAGAAATGGATGGGTTTAATTACATTATCGAAATGCTGGCTTCTCGAGTATCACCGACACACCCTGTTGAAAAGGGAAAGATGAGTTTATTGCTCACAGAAGTCAAGGAGAACTCAGCCTCAGCAGAGCTGTGTGAGTATCTTACATAAGGCAAGGTCAGAATGCAATGGGAAGTTCAGTTCAAGGCAAGTCTTTCAAAGAAGGGGTGGGATTAAGCCTGGGGAAGGATCACAGTACAGAAGCCCAGGATTGGTAGAAAGAGTAGCCCATATCCCAGAAGACCTGCCCTTGGTTCCTAAAGTAATCATTTCTGATTTTATGATGTTCTGAAAACTCTCAACTTACAGGGAACAGCTTTTACTTATGTGGCTGCCAAGGAAGCTGAATTTTCCAGATATCTCTATGCAATGAATGATCATGTCAGTATCCCAGGAACAGAAGAGACTGATGGGAAATAGTCATTTTTAAAACACACTGAAGTTTCCAAGAAAAGTACTACAAATTTTGGAATTTATTTTCTGGGTCTATATCTTGTTATTGCTTCAGGGTGATATATAGCACATAATAATATCTAAAATATTGTTTTGGGGAAATAGGAAGTTGCTATTATAACATTACTTTATAGATAAGAGAATGTATTTGCCATAACATAACAAAGAGGGAATGTTTGTTTTCTACTCAGTTTATCTTTCATTGACAGCAAGGAGAAAAAAATCTTTAAAATTTGAACTATTTGCATCTCAGTTTTGGCTGAGATTGTTTGGGCAAATGCTGTGGAATTAGCTTCCATTCCCACCTCCCTCTCTTGGGCCTCATGTAATGAAAGGTCTGCAAAATCACTTCTCAGGCTTTCTGGCAGCCATGGCTCCAGAGATAATTTGGGCTCCACCAATCAAAGGCATCTGTATGAAACTTAAATTTGGAACTGTGTTGAACAGGAAGAAAGGCATCCATTTTGCTAGTATAGAGTGTGGCTGACATGGGGTAAGTATGGGATCAGAAACACTGCTGTAGCTTCCTGATTTGGAAAGTTTACTGATTCCTCAGAGTCCTGACTGTGGGACAAGCAGTGGCCCCTTAATTGCCCCACCATGTATGTGGCTTTGACAGTCATTCCAAGAAACTCAGGAGTAGAAATTAAAAGATGCTTGCTCCTTGGAAGAAAAGCTAGCTTTGAAAAACCTAAATGATGCATTAAAAAGCAGAGACATCACTTTGCTGACAAAGGTCTGCATAGTCAAAGCTCTGGTTTTTCCAGTAGTCATGTATGGATGTGAGAGTTGGACCATATAGAAGGCTGAGTGCTGAAGAACTGATGCTTTCAAACTGTAGTGCTAGACAAGACTCTTGAGAGTCCCTTGGACAGCAAGGAGATAAAACCAGTCAATCCTAAAGGAAATCAACCCTGAATATTCATTGGAACAACTGATGCTGAAGCTGAAGCTCCAATACTTTGGCCACCTGATGCAAAAAGCCAACTCACTAGAAAAGGCCCTGATGCTGGGAAAGATTGAAGGTAAGAGGAGAACGGGGTGACAGAGGATAAGATGGTTGGATGGCCTCACTGACTCAATGAACATGAGTTTGAGCAAACTTTGGGAGATAGTGAAGAACAGGGAAGCCTGCTGTGCTGCAGTTCATGGAGTAACAGAGTTAGATGTGACTTAGCAACAACAACTTAATATTCTATTTTTAAAGGATGCATTTCTATTGTAGTTAAAATAGATACATTGGATTTTGTTGTCTGCAACTGAATCTCCACTAATATAAGTTCAAAGGAAAGATCCCACATTGCAGAGTGAGCTGGGAGACCAGTATAACTCATGCAGACAGGTATCTAAACCTTACCCACATCAAGGATATAAAGTTGTGGGGATTTTGAAGATTAGGAGAGGATGTGGAGAGACAGTTTTGGTGTCCTATGACCCTAAGAGCAGAAGGGAGTGGATGCCTGCCCCTTACCTCAAGTCTAAGGAAAGGGGCTTCAAGGTCACAACTTGAAGAGCTTGTTAAGTGTCCCCTGGAGTTTGGAGGATACAGCAGACTGATGTTTGACTCAAACCTGAGAACTACAACAGGCAGAGACTGCTGATGGCTCCTTGTCTCCATGGCAGAGTGAAGGAAAGATGACTGTATAGGGATCCACCAGAGCTCCAGTTTGCTGGAAGCTCCAGTTTGCTAGAATGAGTAAAGTGGGTATGTCCTGTGGACTAGATGTGAGCTTCACACATGTGAAACTTTCAGCAAAAGTTTAATAGGTCTGGTCCTAAATAGCTGCCTGGAGCTGGAGAGACCTCAACAGAGGAAGGAAGTTAGAAGTCGATAGGTATAAGGGAGGAAAAATCATTTTCCTTCTACCCTTCTGAGTTCTTGGCTGAGACCCTTATAATAAAAGAAGATTAAGGACTTCCCTGGTGATCCAGTGGTTAAGAATCTGCCTTCTTATACCCGGGACGTGGGTTTCATCTCTGATCCAGGAAGATTCCACATGCCATGGGTCAACTAAGCCCACGTGCCACAACAAAGACCCAGCAGAGCCAAAATAAAATAATAGTAAAAATAAATAAATAAAATAAAAATAACTAGTTTAGATTCTTAAAAAAAAAAAAGATTAATAAGAGAAAAACAAGCTTTTAAACATGCATACCTCATGGAAAGGTGGGAGATGCCCGGGGTAAAATGAGGAACTCCACAAGGTGGTTTAGAACTCTGGCTTAAATACCATCTTCAGTTACAAACAAAAGAAAGACATGGGGAGTCTACGTGAACAGATCCAGCTGGTACTAACCTCTTTCTCTTCTCAACCCTCAATACCAGTGATCACCCTACACCTGGTTACATCACCACCATCCACCATAACTTTTACCTAACACCTACTGTGCCATAAACCCTGAGCCAAGAATTTACATCAGTCTTTCATTTGTGTATTAATATGTATAGCTGTGCTGGGTCTTCATTGCTGTGCTTGGGCTTCTCTTTATTTGAGGGAAGTGAGGGCTACTCCCTAGTTGCCATGCATGGACTTCTTATTGCAGGGGCTTCTCTTATTGAAGACCAGTGGGGTCTGGGGCATGCAGGCCTCAGTAGTCGGGGTACACAGGCTTAGTTGCCCTGAGGTAGGTGGAGTCCCCAGACCAGGGATCGAATCCATGTCTCCTGCACAGATAGGCAGATTCTTAACCACTGGACCACCAGGGAAGTCCATCTGTCTGGTTTTAAACTCTTGGAACAACTTTCTGAAGTAGGTACCATTTACAAATTAATACTTCTGAATAGGGACTCAAATGAGGAAGAAGAGGCTCAGGGAGGATAGAGGGCTTCCTAACGTCACGTATTTGGAAAGTGGCCAGCTCTGTCTGATTCTAGAGCCCTTGCCTTCTTTCCACCCCCTCTCTGCCTTGCTAGGGGGGTTTCCACCATAATTTTGCCCTCATGTTGCTGCTTGGCCCTTTTGTTGTTATTTGCTCTTTCCTCTTTTAATGCTCCTCTGTCTTAGTACCTGATTCCTTTAGAGGGGGACTGCCCTCTACATATCAGTAGATCAAGGAGAGATTATTTGGTTGACTTCACATAGTTTTCTCAACCTCAAGGTGCAGGAGAAGAACCTCCAGCTTCTATTTCATCATCCAGTCCCTGCTGGGACAGGGTCAAGCAGGACAGTATGCATTCATGATCTTCCTTTCCTGCTTCTCCATCTCTAATACACAGGTGCCCTGATCCCACTTCAGTCCCTCCTTAAGAAATGAGAGAAAACTCCTCCTTAGTAGGTACCTCTGCTTAGCCACCTACATCCCTCTCCCTGCCTCTCCTTACCTGAGACCTGGGGCAGCAGCAGCAGTTGCCATGACCACCCCCAGAGCCTTCCCCCTCCACTTCATCCCGCTCCCTGGATCCACTGTGCATTGGTCGCTTCAGCATCTTTTCCATTTACTGGAGGATGTTGCCTCACTTGGGTGTTTTCCATCTTCCCTGAGGAGGCTTGGTTGTCAGTTTGCAGTTGAGAAACCCAGAGGAAAATGTGACAAGACAGGGCAGCTCAGGAAAATGCAGAAGAAAGAGAAGAGAGAGGTCACTGCCCTTGTGACATCTTCCTTCCTGCTTTCATCATGTCACAACCCAATTGGGAAACACTCAGCAGCTCCCCATTCTCCACCAGAGTAAGTCTAGACCCATCCATCTGATGTCCCACCTCTCTGCCACCAAGACTGCCTCCAGCCACCAAGACCTTCTCATCACTGGCCACTGACCACTACATCCCACAACTCCTCCTACCAATCTCCCCACCTGCCTGACACTGTGTATCCAGCTTTGACTTGCCTTTTGAGGCCTGAGTCAAGCCTTCCTGATGACACACCTTCTTCCATCTTACTCCACACCAATTCCCAGGGATGGGCATGTATGTGGCTGAGTCACTTGGGAAGCTTGGTGAACATACATCTGTCTGGGCTTCACCCCAGACACACTGATTTGATAAGTCTGGGAGAGCCTAGGAACCTGCATTTTAGCAAGCATACCAGGTGATTCTGAAGCAAGTGGTCCAAATAGATGATGAATCAGAGTTCACCCATATCCAAAAGTCCTGTAAGAGTCAGGTAGCCCCTGAAGTGTTCCTCAGGCGCTCTGCCTGAATCTAAGGTATGTGTTTCCCTGAGTTCCACTCCAGACATGAGCATAGAAACCACAGTTTTAATGGTATTAGGAGTGACTCCAAGGATTGCAGTCCTGCTGTGTGCCAGATGTTTTACACAGGTTGTCTCATTTAATTCTACCAGCTTTGGAATTGTGTAATAGATATTCATCGTCTTTTGGCTCTCCATCACCCAATACCCTTTCCATTTGGGGGATATGCCCCAAGGTGTGGGTCTCACGGGGCACGGAACTCTACTTCCCCTTCTACTGAGCATGGAGAAAGATATTTCTCCTGCCCCTTCTCCCTGGCATCTATGGTACAGAAATGTGACTTGACCTAAGTGGCCAAATGCATGATTCTCAGAGGGGTCAGTCCCCAGGTTGGTGAGGAAGTCCTCACAGGATGGCAGGGGGCTCAGGGAGGGGAAGACTGTACCTTAGCTCTCAGGATACCTGTTTCAGAAAGGGAGGGGAAGGGCATCCTGATGGTAAGAATATGGATCATGGGTGGTAGAATATGTTTGCTCTCAGGGAATTTAAGACAACTTTGGCCTTGGCCATCCCTGAATAAGAATGGAAGGACTCATCATCTCTTCACCACTAGTGGGGTCCCTTCCCCTTTAGAGTCAGAAAAGGTAGAAAATCAGAAAGTACTGATTTAAATCTGTTGGTGGGCCTGGATACCTATTTCATGGATGAGCTTGAGAGTGAAGGGGGAGCTGTAGGGGCAGAGAGAGAGGCAGAGGAAGGCAGGGGATGGTGCCAGCAGGGCATGTGGGAGACAACCTCCAGGAGCCTAACTGGCGAGAGCTGGTCACCACCATCCCTGCCCCTCATGTGATACAAGGAAGAGGCACTTAGACAGAGCAGACTCCCTGTTGTCCTGGTCTATATGGCTTTGCAGCGCTTGGTCTTCAGTAAAGGAGCTCTAGTTTTTGTCCCTGCCAGTAAGTGGTGACGCCCTTCTCATGTGGTCTCATTCCAGGCATGGATCTCTGCCTTTGTGGGGTTGTTCTGAGGATCCAGTGGCCAGATGCACCCCCACTGATGCCCACAATAAATGCACACCGTAGACAAATGATATTGCTTTACCAGTCCTAAGCCATGGATCCTATCTCATCCTCCCAGTATTGTCCCAGGATACACCCTTCTGGTTAGCTCAGTTCCCCTTTCTCAAATATGGAATTCTTACCATGACATCTCATCTTCTCTTTGCTCCATGGTTTTCAACAATCTTCTGGGAGTGTTGGAAAAGGCCATAAATGAAGGGGAGAAACTGAAACATCTGATTCTAGAGGAGAGGACAGCCCTGGCAGCTGAGAGAACAAGATGCTTCTGTACTGGGAACTCTGTCCAGTTCAAGCCAAAATGTTGTAGTCCAGGGTGAGGACCAGAGCAGAGTTAGCAGCCATAGCCTCTGTGCCTCACGACCCCCACAGACCTTGACAGTGAAAAGCATCAGGCAGTGTCTTCATTTTTTAATATTTATTTACTTATTTATTTATTTGGCTGTGCCAGGTCTTAGTTGCAGCACGTGGGATCTTCAACCTTCATTGCAGCAAGCGGGATCTAGTTCCCCGACAGGGATGGAACCCAGGGGGCCCCCTGCATTGGGAACTCGGACTTAGCCACTGGGCCACCAGGGAAGTCCCAGGCAGTGTCTGTATTTAATGCAAACCCTGAGCTGCCAGTGGAATGTGCAGGTGTGGGGCCGTATCTTCTCTTGTGAGGGGACAAAGCACACCCAAGGTTATCAGTTAAATGAGGGGAGTTAGCAGGGCCACGAAGGTGGGATCCTGAGCCTTAGAAGTCACCTGAGTTACAGATCAGCTCATGTCACTGACCCCCGCCTCTTCCCCTTACACCCCTCTTCAGGCACAACTGCCAGGCAGACACGGGTGGAGGTTGGAGGTCATTCTTGTGGATTCCTGTGGCTAAGATGCAAATGATCTCTGCGTGACAGCAAACAGACCGATGAAGACCAGGGTCTTACTCAGGAGTCCACAGGCTGTGGGAATGACGATGCTGATCCCAGGGGCCCTGGGGGAGACAGAAGACTGAGCGTGGCTTTGTACACGGATGCTCCCACACACACGTGTGTCTGTCACAGGCTTTCACACCCCGTGGTTCATCTGCTCCCAATCCCTCCTTTCCCCATACTGACTGGCTCTGTCACATGCATCTAGTTTGTCCCATCACCTAAAACTACTGATTAGAAATATACTTAGTAGACAGCACAGAGTCCAAGTTCAGAAAAGGCATCAGGGAGAAAGGACAGGAGGACAAGCCTCCTTCCTGCCTTGATGCAGTAGAGAGAGCAAGGGCTCCCAGAGTAAGGAAAGCTAGCTTCCATTCTCAGCATCAGGACCTATCCTGGGAGAGTCACCTCACCTCTCTGGCCTCATTTATAAACTGAGATTCCAGTCCTCATCAAAATCCCATCATGAATTTTCATAGACCTCAGCAACGTGATTCTAAAAATCCTGGGTAAACATCAGTAGGTACCGTAAGAAAAGGACGTGAATGAATGGAGAAACTTGGCTTGTACAGACTCAGCAGATGCGGAAATAGGTTGTGTGTGTGTTCACTTGCTTCAGTTGTGTCTGACTCTTTGCGACACTATAGATTGTAGCCCTCCAGGCTCCTCTGTCCATGGGATTCTCCAGGCAAGAATACTGGAGCGGGTTGCCATGCCCTCCTCTAGGGGATCTTCCTGACCCAGGGATCAAACCCGTGTCTCTTATGCCTCCTGCACTGGGAGGTTCTTTACCACTACTGCCACCTAGGAAGCCCGTGGAAATAGGTTATAGCACAACTAATCCATAGAGATGAGACACCAGGTTGAAAAGAGAAACAGCAGGGAAACAAATAGAAGTCCAGATATAGATCCAAGGATAGTTAAGAATTCATATCTAAGGAAAGCAGCAGCCCAAAAGGTAGGCAAGAATTGTCTAGTAAATAAACAGTCTTGTGATTTCTGGGTGGCAAAATGTAAGAAAAAGTCATTGCTTCTATCATTCACACCATATAGCAAAATAACACCCCCCTCACCGATGGATTAAGATTAAAATAAAGTGAAAAAAATAGAGAAGGCACCAGGAAGTAGGGTAAACACAATTAAGGAATAAAACAAAGCAATAATTTAAAAATCAGCACGTTTGCCTATGCAAAACTTAAACCTGAATGTACAAGCCTGCAAAGGGAGAAATGATACAACAGCTGTAGAAAGCAGCACAGGTCCTTTTGTGCTAAAATCTACCCCCAGCCTGCAGCGCTGTCTTGCATCTGCAGAAACTTGATGTCTGAGGCAGCCAAGTTCAGCCCTGGCTGCCCTGGCTGGGGACTGGGGCGGAGGCTGGAAGGCAGTGCCTCTCTAGACCCTCCGGCTTGCAGCTATGCCCCCTGCAGTGCAAGCCTGTGCCCGGTTCCAGCCCTACTGCCCAGGGAGGTTCCAGCTCTGGGCTCCACAAACTGTACTCTCTCCAAGGGTCTCCTGCCAGTGCCCTGCCTTATCCCCTCCAAGCCCTGGAACGTTTTCTTGCACAGAGCTCCTAGAACATGTCCACTCTCAAGGGCAAGCGTTGCATCCCTTTCTGAGGCTGTATGCAGGCAGCCAGATACCCCCATCCCACCCCACCCTAAGCCACTCCAGCCACAGTGCTGGGGAATTCCTGTGCCCCTCACCGAGTGCTGGGAGTACAAATGCTCCCGCTCCCCAGCCCCCTCTCCAGACAGACAACTCCTGTGATGTCCAGAAGCCCCTTCAGTCCCTGTGGGACTCGCCTTTGTTATGGCACCCTTTGCTAGGTTTCCTTCCCTCCCAGTCCCACTCCCCAGGAATGATTTTTCCTGGGATCCCTTCCTAAAACATTTGCACAAGATTTTCTCCACAGACTGCCTCCATGGAACCCTCCGAAGACAGGGTAACAGCGGCTTCCTCTGAGGTGCCACACCCTCTGACCCCAGATAGGTGCCTCTGCTCCTCCATCTCCTGGACAAACTGCTCCCTCCACTAAATTCCCTCTTTTTCAAACAGCTCAGTGGCTTCTGCCTTCCCAAGTGGACTCTGACACATAGAATGGTTCATGTTAATTAAAACACATAAAGTCAATAGATGAAGGATGTATAGCCTTTAGTAGGAATATGGGTGAATGTTTGCACTCTCAGTTTATACTCTGGAAAATTAGTGAAGAAAAAAGAATAGCATTTATTGTAAAGATGTGTTTTATTTTAAATGTTTTAATGATCTCCTACTATGTACCAGACACTTAGGCACAACAGAAGGGGAAGAGGGCACTCTGCCTCTACCCTATGGAGCTCAAAGTCCACAGTAATAGATGAAAGCAAGTCCCAGCTCATGTCTGATACCATGCAGGGTCCTGTGGGGCTCCTGGGCACAAGGTTTTTGTCTCCCACATTTCTTTGATTGTAGGAAACAACCTTCATTCAGCCTCCATGGCTTTCCCTGAGCCCCAAGGGGAAGATTCAAGCAGTTGTCAATTAGGGAAGGGAGGGGAAGCTAAAGGCAAAGGAGGAAAGGAAAGATATACCCATCTGAATGCACAGTTCCAAAGAATAGAGATAAGAAAGACTTCCTCAGTGATCAATGCAAAAAATAGAGGAAAACAATAGAATGGGAAAGACTAGAGATCTCTTCAAGAAAATTAGAGATACCAAGGGAACATTTCATGCAAAGATGGGCTCAATAAAGGACAGAAATGGAATGGACCTAACAGAAGCAGAAGATATTAAGAAGAGGTGGCAAGAATACACAGAAGTATGCAAAAAAGACCTTCCTAACCCAGATAACCATGATGGTGTGATGACTCACCTAGAGCCAGACATCTTGGAGTGTTGAATTCAAGTGGGCATAAGGAAGCATCACTATGAACAAAGCTAGTGTAACTGATGGAATTCCAGCTGAGCTATTGCAAATCCTAAAAGATCATCATCTGTGAAAGTGCTGTACTCAATATGCCAACAAATTTGGAAAACTCAGCAGTGACCACAGGACTGAAAAGGGTCAGTTTTCATTCCAATCCCAAAGAAAGGCAATGCCAAAGAATGTTCAAACTATCACACAATTGCACTCACCTCTCACACTAGCAAAATAATGCTCAAAGTTTTCCAGGTGAGGCTTCAATAGCACATGAACCGAGAACTTCCAGATATTCAAGCTGGATTTAGAAAAGGCAGAGGAATAGAGATCAAATTGCCAACATCTGTTGGATCATAGAAAAAGCAAGAGAGTTCCAGGAAAACATCTACTTCTGCTTTATTGACTATGCCAAAGCCTTTGACTGTGTGGATCACAACAAACTGTGGAAAATTCTTCAAGAGATGAGAATACACTTTACCTGCCTCCTGAGAAATCTGTATGTAGGTCAAGAAGGAACAGTTAGAACCGGACATGAAACAACAGACTGGTTCCAAATTGAGAAAGGACTACGTCAAGGCTGTCTATTGTCACTCTGCTTATTTAACTTCTATGCAGAGAACATCAAGCGAAATGCCAGACTGGATAAAGCACAAGCTGGAATCAAGATTACCTGGAGAAATATCAATAACCTCAGATATGGAGATGACATCACCCTTGTGATAGAAAGCGAAGAGGAACTGAAGAGCCTCTTAATGAAAGTGAAAGAGGAGAGTGAAAAAATTGGCCTAAAACTCAACATTCAAAAAATGGAGATCATGGCATCCATTCCCATCACTTCACGGCAAATAGATGGGGAGACAATGGAAACAGTGACAGACTTAATTTTCTTGGGCTCCAAAATCACGGCAGATGGTGACTGCAGCCATGAAATTAAAAGACACTTGCTCCTTGGAAGAAAAACTGTGACCAACCTAGACAGGACATTAAAAAGCAGAGACATTACATTGCTAACAAAGGTCTGTCTAGTCAAAGCTATGATTTTTCCAACAGTCACGTATGGATGTGAGAGTTGGGCCATAAAGAAAGCTGAGCACCAAAGAATTGATGCTTTTGAACTGTGATGTTGGGGAAGACTCTTGAGAGCCCCTTGGACTGCAAGGAGATCAAACTAGTTCATCCTAAAGGAAATCAGTCCTGAATATTCATTGGAAGGACTGATGTTGAAGCTGAAACTCCAATACTCTGGCCACCTGATGGGATGAATTGACTCATTGGAAAAGACCCTGATGCTCGGAAAGATTGAAGGCAGGAGGAGAAGGGAACATCAGAGGATCAGATGGTTGAATGGCATCACCTACTTGATGAACATGAGCTTGAGCAAGCTCTAGGAGTGGGTGATGGACAGGAAAGCCTGGCATGCTACAGTCATAGGGCTGCACGGACTCAGACGTGACTGAGCAACTGAACTGAACCGGGGATGCAAGACCAGGGAGAAAACGTCAAGAGCAGCCTCCGAGCAAGGTCCTGTTTTCCCATCAATCATTGTTGTCATTCAGTCACTTAGTTGTGTCTGACTGTTTGCAACCCCATGGAAGCATGCCAGGCTTCCCTGCCTTTCACTCTCTCCCAGAGTTTGCTCAGACTCGTGTCCATTGAGTCAATGATGCCACCCAAACATCTCATTCTCTGTCAGCCCCTTCCTCCTGTCCTCAATCTTTCCCAGAATCATGGTCTTTTCCAAAGAGTCAGCTCTTTGTATCAGGTGGCCAAAGTATTGGAGCTTCAGCTTCAGCATCAGTCCTTCCAACAAATACTCAGGGTTGATTTCTTATAGAATTGACTGGTTTGATCTCCTTGTTGTCCAAGGGACTTTCGAGAGTCTTTTCCAGCACCACAGTTCAAAAGCATCAATTCTTTGGTGCTCAGCTTTCTTTATGGTTCAACTCTCACATCTATACATGATTGCTGGAAAAACCATAGCTTTGACTATACAGACCTATGTGATGCAAAGACTATACAGAGCAAAATGATGTCTCTGCTTTTTAATGTGCTGTCTAGGTTGGTCATAGCTTTTCTTCCAAGGAGCAAGTGTCTTTTAGTTTTGTGACTGCAGTCACTATCTGCAGTGATTTGGGATCCCAAGAAAATAAAATCTCCCATTGTTTTCACTTTTTCCCCATTTATTTGTCATTTGAAGTGATGGGACTGGAAGCCATGATAGTTTTTTGAGTGTTGAGTTTTAAGCCAGCTTTTTCACTCTCCTCTTTACCCCTATCAAGAGGCTCTTTACTTTCTCTTTCTGCCATTAGAGTGATATCATCTGCATATCTGAGGTTGTTGATATTCTCCTAGCAGTCTTGATTTCAGCTTGTGATTCCTCATCAGTGGATACAGACAATATCTTTGAGCTGTTGTGCAGATACTGAAACCCCCTCCAGGTGGTAGAAGTTAATGAAGATTAATGATGGTCTGCCACTCACAAGCATGTAGACCTTAGACCAGTTGGACCTGAAGGATAAGGATGCTGACTCCTACTTATGTCACCACCAGCCCATCAGAAGAATGTTCATGAGCTGATCACACTCTCTCTGAACAATTACTACAAAACTTGTCACTATCTTCCCCAAGTTGCAACACATAGTTTTGAGAACTTTAGCCCACAGTGGCCCCCTTTGCCTAGCAAAGCGACAAAGCTACTCCTTTACTTCACCCAAAACTGTCTTTGAGATTTGATTTGGCACCAGAATACACAGAATTTGAGCTTTCAGCATCACATCTATTTTGACAGATATATTTTTTAAATACCAGTGCTCTGTAGTGACACTGCTTCTCTTCCGCATTGTGGATCTCACTTCAAATTGTTTCCAACCTTTGGGAAACAAATTGGCAGTATGTATAGAGGAAAATGGCTTTCCTGGTAGCTCTGTGATAAAGAATCCACCTGCCAGTGCAGGAGATGCAGGTTCAATCTCTAGGTCAGGAGACTCCCTGGAGGAGGAAATGGTAACCCACCATAGTAGTCTTGCCTGGAGAATTCCATGGACAAAGGAGCCTGGCAGACTACAGTCCATGTGCTCACAAAGAGTTGGACAAAACTGAGCATGCAAAGACACACAGAGAACAGTATAAATGTTGGGCTTCTTTTAAAGGAATTTATTTTGAGTGAACAATTTAAAAGAAGAAAAGGACATCTACAAATATATGTTCATCTCAAAGTTATCAATACTACAAAAAAATGAAAATAATCTCAGTGTCTGAAAACAGGCAAAGAATTATGTGAGCAATGGCTTTCTATTGATAGAAAAGTATGCTGAAATTCTGACTACAAAGACTAGGGAGCAACACTGAAGAATAGTTTTAGCCAAGAAAAAATAATGAAAATGTGTATAATTAGAATTAATGCCACATTAAAATATATCCAAGCATGAATAAAAGCTAGAAGAGAAGATGGACAAGAAAAGACACATTAGATTGGTAGGAATATGGAAGAATATTTCTTTCTCTGCTAAGTCAACATTTAGTGATAAACACTCTAAGATAAATCAACATTTAATAATAAACTGTATAAAAGGGTGAGCATGCAAAGGTCATGATTCTTAGCTTTGCCTGCATATTTTAAGAGTCCTGAAGATCTTATAAAAACTACTGAGACCAGCCCCACCTCCAGAAATTCTAATCCTTTTGGTCTGCAGAGGTCACATGCATCAGCACTGAAAACAACCCAGGGATTTCCCCAGTGGTCCAGTGATCAAGACTCTGCCTTGCAGTGGAGGGGATGCTGGTTACATCCCTGTTTGGGAAACTGAGATCCCACATGCTGCAGGGTGCATTCAAAAAAATTTTTTTTAATAAATAAATAAAACAAGCCAAATAAAAGCTAAAGCTCCAGGATATCCTAATTCACCTCACTTGCTCAGAGCTGTTGGGCTAGATTATGGATTCCAGCTCAGATTTTTTTTTCTACCCTCCCCTACCCCCTCCAACCCCAACCATAGAAACAAGGAAACTGAAGCCAGGGAAGAATCCTGAGTGGCCTGAAATTACACTTTCAGTCGATCTGGCTGACATTAGAATCCAGAGTCTCTTTTCCCACTACACCATTAGGGGTTTGCTGAGCCCTTGAAATTCAGCATAGAGCCATTTCCCTCTTCTTACCCCCTGACATGCAAGAAGCAAACACAGAGGGAAACGGTGGGTAGAATGGCAGCCTCGTATTGCCTCCAAGAGCCTCCTCCTCTCTCCAGCACCAGCACACTCCCTCTGCCCCTGGGAAGGTCCACCGGACCGAGAGGACTCAAACCCACCCTGCCCTCTACCCTCCCCCATCCCTCACTCCCCACACCCTCTCAGCACATGGACTGGGAATCAAAGGACTTGGTGTCCGATCCAAGGGCCCAGAGACCTGGAAACCATACCTGGTGATGTGTGTCACATTTGTGGGAGTGACTGTGAAGCCAGGAGAGGAGAGCCTATCAGCTGATGTGGGGACGAGTTGGGTCACGGGCCTGGGCGTGGGCCTGGGCCTGGGCCTGGGACGGAGCTTGGTGGTGACAGGAGGTAGGGTGGGATTCTGAGCAGAGATCTGGCAAGGATACTCATCTGAGTTAGGGGTTCCCAAAGAATCTGCAAGAAAGCACATTGGATGGTTGGACAGATGATGGATAGCTGGAAGGATGAGTGGTAGAGTAAATGGAACTGAGGAGGGAAATGAACATGGCCACTCATGAACCAAGGTTTCCTTTTGCTTTTAATTTTAATAAAGAAATAGTGTGACATTGCTTGGGTCAGAGATGGGGAAAAGGAAAGAAGGAGGGAGGGAGATAAGGAAGAAGGAAGGTATTTCCAGGCTATTCATGTTATTGGAAATGCACTTGCCTGCCATTCTTCACCAATCCATACGTGCCCTTCTTCAAGAACAATTCCCTGATTATCTTATACCATTCTCTCTGCCTTGCACGCACCTGTACCTGTGGCATATTGCTTTGCAAGTTATCTTTCATTAATATAGTGCAGATATGTCTTGTCTTCCTTAGATATGGGCTCCACAGGGCCTAGGAACTTGAATCTGCCCCCGTTCTAATCTGCTTTCCTTAATTCATCCAGTCAACATCTGTGAAGGCCCTACTATATGCTAGGCACTTCATCAGTTGCTAGAGATATAGAGTCGAATAAGGCACAGATTATTTCCTCAAGGTTCTCAAAGATAAATAGGGGAGACAGTTAAGGAAACTGGCCACTACTTCATCCAGTGAGATAGAGCTGTCTATGAAGAGAGCACCAAGTGAGCCCTGGTGCTTTGCTACTCAAAACAGATGCCATGGACCAGCAGCGTCAGCATTTTCTGTGAAGAAGCTGGAAATGCAGAATCTAGGTCCCATCCTAGACGTATTACATTTAAAATAAGACCCCCAGGTGGTATGTGCCCACTTAAGGTCTGAGGACCACTGCTTTGGAAGCACCCAGGAGGGACCTCAGATGTATCCTTAGGAAGGGAGGGTGACTCACAGAGGCTTCTCAAGGAAATTACTTCTACATGAAGACCTGAAGCTTGAGAGTAAAGTGTCCCAAGTCCATCACTCACCTTTCACCATATCCCACTTCCTACAATAGCACAGTATGTTAGGTTCTGCTCCCAAAGAGGAATCCCATACAAAGAATGAGATGCAATCCCTTCTTACCATTAGACCAAATGTCTGTCAAGGACCTCAGATGAGAAACAAGGAGCTTCTAGAAACAAGGAGCAAAATCATAAGCTTCTAGAAATCCTGAGCCACAGCCCTACTGGTGCTCCCACCACTGTTGCACCCGGCCTGATCTGGCTCTCCCACCCTCTACCACCCACCCGCAGGTCACTCACTCTTGGTCACCACCAGGCGGACTGGGTAGAACAGGATGATGGGGTCGCTGGGTCCCAAGATCACACATCGGTACAGTCCTGAGTCCTCCACTTGAAGGTTGGTCATTTGGATTTGCAACATCCCTTCACTGGGGATGTCTTCTAGGAAGTACTTCCCCATCTGGACTTGACTGGACCCCTCTGTGATTGCCAGTGTCTGGACCTCCCCGTTATTTTTCAGCCTCTGCCAAGCCTTCTGGCTGTTGGAATATATGTTGGTATTGGTAGGACAGCTCACTTTCAAGGTCTGCCCCTCTGCTAGAGTACACTTCTCCTCGTATAGTTGAGCGGCAGCTTGGATTTCTGTAAGCAGAGAATTTGAGTTAGGCTCTGTGAGGAATAGCTTCCTTCTCTTTGGGAAAAAAAAAAAAAGAGAGAGAGAGGAACCACCTTTCTTTCTTGTTAAATCACCTAATTTTCAGACAAGATCCTCAAGGTCTCCAGAGAAGATGCAGCTTTCCCTGCAAGTTAGCATTAGACCCCAGATCTTATCACTGCAAGTAGTTTTGAGGGGTAGGGGTTCATTTGGTTTGTTTGTTTGATTGATTTTGACCACAAAAGTTAGACTGTGTATGATTTGTGCAAATCAACTTTCATAAATGGCTGTTTTTGAGAGGAAGAAATTGTCTAAATAGAGACAGAGCATGGGACACGTGCTAAGACCATGAGTGACAGGGGCATGACGGGAGGGAAAGATTATAGAGAAGGATGTACAGGGTGCAGAATGAGACTGCTGAATCCTAACCACTAGACCACCAGGGACAGGGTGCAAAGTGGATGTGAAGAGATGTTACTATCAGAAAGTGACTGCTAGAGGAACTTCATCTAAGAGGAGAGAGACCAGTTCAAGAGACTATTGGGAAAATGGCGAGGAAGCCATCTCGAGGACATGGTGGACATTGATGTCTGGTGGTGTGGTCTTCACCTCTCCCTTCCTTGGGTAGCAAATCACCTCTTTCTCAGGGTGCTCATCTTTCTCATCCTACGTACCTTTACTGATGGGGCTGCCCATATTCTCCAGGATGGGCACAGAGACACAGACTTAGCCAAAGAATCTCACCACCCTGGCCATGCTGATTGGCCTAGAAATAGGCACATGACTAAGGCTGGGCCAATCAGAATCCTCTGTTGAGACTGCTGCTCTTTCTTACTGTGTTGATTGGTCTATAGGATGTTGCTTGCATCCAAAAGAGTTCTAAATATTACAGAATGTCAAGGAGTCACAGCAGTGGTCCTCCACTGGGGACAATTTTCCCTCTGAGGACATTGGGCAATGACTGCAGATATTTTTGATTGTTATAATTGGGAGTTATGCTGTGCTTAGTCACTCAGTCATGTCCAACTCTTTGAGACCTCGTGGACTATAACCCACCAGGCTCCTCTGTCCATGGGATTCTCCAGGCAAGAATACTAGAGTGGGTTGCCATTCCCTTCTCCAGGGGATCTTCCCAACCCAGGGATCGAACCCAAGTCTCCCGCATTGCAGGTGGATTCTTTACTGTTTGAGCCACCAGGGAAGCCCAAGAATACAGGAGTAGATAGCCTATCCCTTCTCCAGGGGAATCTTCCCAACCCAGGGGGTCTCCTGCATTGCAGGCAGATTCTTTACCAGCTGAGCTACCAGGGAAGCCCCATCATTGGGAGCAAGGAGGTGCTAATAGCATCTAATGGGTAGAGGCCAGAGATGTTGTTAAATGTTAAACATCCTTCAGTGCACAGGCCAGCCCCCATGAGAAAAAACTAACCCACCCATAATGTCAATAGTGCCAAGGCGGAGAACCCCTGGATTATAGGGACAAAAGTTTCAATCACACTCTTGAATGTTGAACTTAGAATTGGCATGAATTTCTGGTCTGGTCCAAGGGATCCTTGCTGATGGGAGGGCCAAGTAGAGTTGAAGATCCAGGTCTGTGTTTTCCACTGGACACAGCAAGGCTCCCTTTACTGAGGGTCTATAGTTTATCCATCCAGGCCTGAGATACCTTCCTTCATGGAAAACCAAATAATGGGCTGGATAGTGGTGAGTCAATCCACCTACCATTACTAAGGTCAGGCTACCACTACCTACAATTATTGCTGCTTTTACTAATCTAAATGCTAGTGTCCCCTAAAATTCGTATTTTGAAATCTTAAACTTCAAGGTGGAGATAGTTAGGTCATAAGGGCTCTGCCCTCAGGAATAGGATTAGTGCCTTTAGTAATGAGGCTCCAGGGAGCTCCCTTGCCCCTTCCCCCACATGAGGATACAGTGGGAAATTGGTAGTCAGTCTGCAACTCAGAAGAGGACCTTCCCCAGAACCCAATCATACTGGTACCATGACCTTGAATTTCCAGCCTCCAGAACTGGGAGAAGTAAATTTCTGTTGTTTATAAGCCACCCAGACTGTGGTATCTTGTTATAACTGCCCGGACGGGTCAAGACAGTAGGGGTCACAGGAGACAGATTGCTCACAAACCTGCCAGCCTCTTGTGAATGGAGACAGTGAGAAACTAACGCAGAAGTGAAGTCTGTACATCACTTTCTGCACCATTTCAAGACAGGACTTCTTTATATTATTAATGTAAAAAAGAATAACAAATACCTCTTACTGCTAAGTGTTTAAGACTCTCTCTTATTTAATCTTTATAACGTATCAGTTGATACTGCTATTTTTCCTAGTTTCAAGACAAGGAAATTGGGGGACAGAAAGTTTATTTAATAACCCAGAAGTTATTATGTGATTTGGGCTTCCCAGGTGGCCTAGTGGTAAAGAATCTGCTTGTCAGTGCAAGAGACATGGGTTTGATCCCTGGATTGGGAAGACCCCTGGAGTGGGAATGGCAACCCACTCCAGTATTCTTACCTGGAAAATCCCATGGACAGAGGAGCCTGGCAGGCTATCGCGCATGCGGTTGCAAAGAGTTGGATGCAACTGAGCGCACACACACATTGTGGGATTCGCCCAAGGTCCCACAGGAGAAATGCGGGAAGTCAGGATTCAGACCCTCATAGTCAGACTCTAGAAAGTGTCTGATTCTTGGCGACCCTAGTCTCTAAACTAGGAATAATAGTAGTATCAACTTATAAGTTATAAAGATTAAATGAGAGAGTGTCTTAAACACTTAGCAGTAACTGTGACCCCATGGACTGTAGCCTGTCAGGCTCCTCCATCTTTGGGATTTTTCCAGGCAAGAATACTGGTGTGGGTTGCTGGTTCCTTCTCCAGGGGATATTTCCGACCCATGGATTAGAACCTGGGTCCCCGGCACTGCAGGCAGACTCTTTACTGTCTGAGCCACCAGGGAAAACTCTAGAATCAGCTCTCAACCTCTGAGCTAGATTGCCCAAAGCAGCTGTCTAGTTGGGATTAAAGCCAGTGACAACCCAAATGAGAATAGCTGACTAATAATTCTATTCCCCAGGATACAGGGTCTAGAAGGAGCTTTTATGTTACACCCTAATCTACCCTGATGGGACTCAGTGGGAAAAAAAAAAAAACACTGGTTTCCTCTCAGTCTTCAACCTTCCATCTTCTCCCAGTTCTCCTTTGGAAAAACATGAATAAGACACAAGGAGGGACTTCCCTGGTTGTCCAGTGGGGTTGGGAGTCGGTCTGCCAATGCAGGGACACGGGTTCCATCCCTGCTTCAGGGAGATAGCACATGCCAAGGGGCAAGCACTCTTATACACCGCAACTACTGAACCTGTGCTCCAGAACCCGTGAGCTGCAACAAGAGAAGCCGCCGCAATGAGAAGCTCATGCACTGCAACTAGAGAGCAGCCCCCACTCACCCCAACTAGAGAGAGCCCACGCGCCGCAACGAAGACCCCGTGCGGGCAAGTAAATGAGTAAAACTAAAAATAAATCAATAAATAAACACAACCTCCACTGCAAAATGAAAACAAACTGAAAAGAAAAGAAAGAAAAGACAAAAGGAAGTGCACTGGTCCATGGGAACCACACTCCCATGTACCCCATCTGGATCATCACCCCAGCTCCAAGGAATCCCGGGGTAACCCTGGTGTGCAGGCTCTACCAGGTGATTAACCAAGACTTTGCTCAAGGCACTGGGTCCCCGGAAAACATCCTCTCCCTAGAATCCTTTCTGTCTTTCCAAAGCAAACCTTTCTTCTAACTCCTTGTTGATATGCTCCCCTTCTCTGGTTATTTTCTCAATGTATTCCTGAGGACTGGGAGCAGGAACCACCAAAGCTCCAAGTGCTTCCACTAGTGAAGGTGTGAGCTAGGCAGGAGGAGGAGAGAAGGGCCTCAGCAACGCTGCGCAGCCCGAGCAGCAGAGCCTCAGGGCCCTGGGATCACGGCCTCTGTGAAAACGGGCGCTTTTCTCCTGTGCACGTCTGCGTCCTCAGCAATAGCAGGTCTCCTGGCCCATGCTTGGCCACTGGGAGGTATTTATTGAATGGACTATGTCTTTGGGGGTTAGGCTTCCCTGGTGGCTCAGTTGGTAAAAAGTCTGCCTTCAATGTGAGAGACCCAGGTTCTATCCCTGGGTGGGGAAGATCCCCTGGAGAAGGAAATGGCAACCCATTCCAGTATTCTTGCCTGGAGAATCCCATGGATAGACATGGGGTCACAAAGAGGTGGACACAACTGAGTGACTAACACTTCTTTCAACATCCAAAGCACCATGACGGAATATAAAGGGAAAAAAATGTCAAACTCAAAAACAAAATTCCCTTAGGTCATGTCAAGGTGAGAGTTTTCTCTACTATTAGTTTCCCACTCGGGGTTTTGCATGTCCCTGCCAACATCAAAAGGCCCAGGCATCTTGCTTCCCTAACCCGCCCCGTTTAGTTCTGTTCTCAGGCCCTGTGTGTTCTCCTGATTCTTTTAAGTCTGGGTGGAGAAACCCAGTGTGGCATATCTACTGGATGGCTCTGTCTTGGGTGGCCACACCCCACAGAGCTTCAGAGAAAACGGGAGACCTTTCTTGTGGAGGGCTTGGCCCCAACCCCAGGTCCTGGGTGGAGAGCTCACCTGCTCACGCCTCCTCCGCATCTTACCTGGGATGAAGAGCATCCAGAGCAGTCCCCAGAGCCTGGCCTTCCTCATCCTTCATGTACACCGACTCCAGCTGTTCTGTGGCTCCTGGCACAGCTACAGAGGGACACTCCACCCCAGAGGCTCCAGAAAGTTGCACAACAGGATGTTATGCCATTGCTGGGAGGTGCTGAGTCTGATGCTGTGTTTCATCACTGGTTATCTTGGCTCCAGACGTCAAGGACAACATAGGGATCCAAGACTGAGCTCATTCATAGACCAGAAAAGATGCAGGATAATATAGTACAAGACAGTGAAAAGAGAAGAAAGAAATCCAAATCTTCCTTACTAGAAGCAATGAAAGGCAGATTTGACAGTGTGAAAAGTCAATAACAGAAAAGATTCACTTCAGAAATAATCCCAAATGTAAAATGAATAGGACACGTTAAAGAGCTAAGAAATATATTAGAGGACAAAGCATAGAAATCCAATCTACAGATCATCTACAAATAAGAAATGTCCTTGAAGATTAACATGGGACAGTGGATCATAAACAAGATTTAAAGTGTATATTAAATAAAAACACTTTCCAAGATACAAGTACCCCAATGTTCAGAGCAGCACTAATTACAATGTCCAAAATATGGAAATAACCTAAATGTTCACGAACAGATGAATGGATAAAGAAGATGTGGTATATATGCAAATATATAGGAATATTATTCAGCCATAATAAAGGATGAAATAATGCTATTTGCAGCAACTGCAATGGACCTAGAGATTATCATACTACCTGCAGTAGTCAGACAAAAACAAATACCATATGATCTCACCCATATGTGGAATCTAAAATATGATACAAATGAACTTATTTACAAAACCAAAAATAGACTTGCAGACGTAGAAAACAAATTTACGGTTACCAAAGGGGAAAAGAGGGGAGGGAGGGGTAAATTAGGAGTTTGGGATTAGTAGATACAAACTACTATATATAAAATAGATTTTTTTAAAGAAGGTCTTACTGTATAGTATAGGGAACTACATTCAATATTTTGTAATAAACTGTAACGAAAAAGAATCTGAAAATATATATATACATATCTGAAAAATTATATATACACTGGATCATGGATCACTTCACTGTGTACAAGAAACTAACACAACATTGTAAATCAACTACACTTCCATAAAAATTAGAAACAAAGAGACCTACTCTCAAGATCTGAAAAGATATCTGAAATTGGAAGTTGAGAGAATTTTTTACATTGGCAAGGAAACATTCATGAAGAAAAATCAAGACTGGACAGTTTCCAGGTGAGAAATTTTAAATTTAAATAAAAGCTCCTGCTGCTAAACAAACAGGAAAAGAAAACTTGATTCCTTCAAAAGGATTGAACTGAGTGGGACTGGAATTTCTTCTACTGAGTAACAAATCCTGAGACACAGTGGGATGATGTGTAAAGAAAATCTGCCTCCAGAATTGTATACAAAAGCTGATTGCTATTCAAGTATGAAAGCAGCAAAAAAGTACTATCATGTCTGCAAATTATAAAAGCAAAAAAAAAAAAAAAACCTCTAAGGTTAACTTAAACATTTTAAATTAAAACTGTTGAATGCAGCAACTTCTAAGACATCAACAATAATGAAGAAATTTAAATCCTACTATTACACCCTGCAGAGATCATGGTAGTTAACATTTTGCTAAATTTTTTTTTCTATTCTTGGTTCTATAAATGATATCAGAAACCAGGTTTGCAACTGCACTTGGATTGAAATCTGCCAGAAGCACTATTTGTTTTATTTGTCTGGCCCACAGGGAGGGAAAGAAGAGAGATTTTGAAATTTTCTGACTCAGCAGGGCGTCTATTTGATTTTTACAAGGATGAGTCAGATTTGCAGAGTTAATTTAACAGATCCCTCTTACAAGATGTGTCTTCTGGACCTAAATGAATACTACAGCACATGCCAATTTTTTGTGTCTGCCTACTTTCAGGGTTCAGGGTCAGTGTTCAGGGTCAAATTCCTGGAAGATTAAGAGAAACCTTTTTTTTTTTCCATTAGTTTTTGCTTCATGTCCTTTGAGGTTCTGTTATTAGCTGTATATTCTTACAAGATCATTAAGTCTTCCAGGTTGATTGGTGCTTTTATCATATAAAATGGCTCTCTTTGTCTCTAGCTCTTTTCTTTGCTCTGAAGTCTAATCAGATATTGATATAGCCAGGCTCTTCTGTCCATGGAATTCTCTGGGCAAGAATACTGGAGTAGATAGCCGTTCCCTTCTCCAGGGGATCTTCCCAACCCAGGAATCAAACCCACGACTTCTCCAGTACAGGCAGATTCTTTACTGCCTGAGCCACCAGGGAAGTCCTATTAATGTAGCCACTTCTGCTTTTTAAAAAATTCACGTTTCTATATCTTGTTCCATCCTTTTCCCTTCAACTTACCTAGTCGTTGTCTTTGAAGTGAGATTCTTACAAGCAGTATCTACCTGGATTGTGATGTTTTATCCACTTTGTGTCTTTTGTAAGGGTGTGACAATGATTTACGTCTAAGGTAAATATTGATGGGTTAGCACTTTACTCGGAGAAGGCAATGGCACCCCACTCCAGCACTCTTGCCTGGAAAATCCCATGGACGAAGGAGCCTGGTAGGCTGCAGTCCATGGGGTTGCGAAGAGTCGGGCACGACTGAGCGAATTTACTTTCACTTTTCACTTTAATGCATTGGAGAAGGAAATGGCAACCCACTCCAGTGTTCTTGCCTGGAAAATCCCAGGGACGGGGGAGCCTGGTGGGCTGCCATCTATGGGGTCGCACAGAGTCGGACACAACTGAAGCGACTTAGCAGCAGCAGCACTTTACTATCTGCTGGTTTTGTTTCTGTCCTCTGGTTCTCATTTCTCTGTTTCTCTTTTGGGAACTTTTCATTAAATAGCCCGAGAAGGATTTCTAACTAAACTTGAGTATCACAGGAAAGTGATGGCTCCTTCATGATGTCCTAACTAGAGGCAGCACCTGAGTGCATTTAAATGAGAGAAGTCTTTCTCGACCTGTCTGATCGCTTTGTGTACTTGAAGTAAACAGAACATAAAGTATCCTCTCATTTTTTAACCCACTGTTTTTCTGAAGAGTTCAGTGACCCATCCATTATTTTTTCTGTCTTTCTTTTTTCAGGAGGCCATGGGTGAAGCTTCATCATATGACTTGCAAGATCTTAGTTCCCTGACCAGGGATGAGACCTGGGCCCCCTGCAGTATGGAGTCCTAACTTTCCTGCAGCCAGGATTTTAAATTCTCAAACTACTTCTCCCAACAAGCTACTGTCTTATGGCTTCTCATTAAATAGTCTTGGGACTTGTGACATAGGATCTCTTTTCATTTTATTAAGGTTCAGTTCAAAGGTCCTCCTTCAGAGGCCCCAGCACCAGGAGGGTTTATTTTTAAGGTACCATGAGTCTTTTTGGTTTTATTCTTCAAACATTATTTTTAGTACTATTCTGAAAGCCTGTGTAAATATTATTCTGGTTGGGTTCTTTTTCTACTTTAGTAAGTAAGTCACTGGCCCATGTCAATAGGTTCCAATCTTCACAATGGGATAAGGTAACAGTTTCTTTCTTAACATGGATTGGTTAATCACATAACTGTTCTAACCTAGCTAGAATATATGTGTGACATCTTTTAACAATGAGAATGTGTATGAGCCAAAAAGATCAACAGAGGGCCTATGGGTCCAGGACCCAGGTCTCTGAATTCTGGTGCTGGTGTTTCTGAAGAGGCCCAATGAGACTTGTTGAGCCCTGCCCCCAAGGCCTTCCTTGGTGGCTCAGATGGTAAAGAATCAGCCTGCAGTGCAGGAGCTGCTGGAGACTTGGGTTCAATCCCTGGGTCAGAAAGACCCCCTGAAGGAGGGCATAACAACCTACTCCAATATTCTTGCTTGGAGAATCCCTTGGACAGAGGAGCCTGGCAGGATGTAGTCCATACGGTCACAAAGAGTCAGACACAACTGAAGTGACTTAGCGTGCACGCACACCCCAAGGCCACAGATGTGAGACCTTGTACCAAGGCCACAGAAATAGAGCCCAGAAGCAAGGTCACCTCCGAAGCTGACTTAGCCCCTTTGTAACCATTGCCAAAAGCCCCCCTGATCATCACCAACAGGCTTCCTGACCCCAAATTACGCAAAAATGCTCACCCGGGTAGTTACCCTAAAGCACCCTATGTGCATGCGTCTTCAGTCACTTAAGTCGTGTCCGACTTTGCCCTAAAGAGTCAACTAAACGCCATCCTTCCAGCAGGAATTTTGTCTTGAGGCTATAAAAATCATCTACTAACCAACGAAAGTGGTCAGCTCTCCCCTGTCAGGAGGTCGGCCCGCTGCGCTCCCAGTACCCACAGTATCTCTGCTCTTTGTTCTTAATAAACTCACTCCCCTCTGAAATGCTCTGTATTTGGAAATTCTTTTCCAACCTCAGACTGCCTCCACAGGACTGTTACCAGGAGCACAAATAACTGCACACTGGAACCACTGCTCTTGCCCCAGTTGAAATGCATTGTTTGGGCAACACTCACAGGAACAGACTCAAACAGGAAGACGCAACCCTGTCCCTTCCTCCAGCGCTCGGTCCCCGCTAGTCCCCCTGTTGACAGAGGAGAAATCTGGCTGCAGCATCTCAACTCAGACCAGGGTAGAGAAGTGCTCATCAGAGAGCCAGCAGCCTGAATAACCTGACAAAGCCATCCTGATAATGGGGGGTAGGGGGTAGTTTTATCAGCCTTGTTGACAGTGACTATTCTAGGCTTTGGGCATGAGAACCCTTCTACCCACTTTCAAACATCCTTGCAGTTAAATATGAACCTTTTTTTTAATCAGGGGAAAAAACCCAACCTATATATAGCACTTACTATCCATAAAGAAAAAGATATTCTCTTCTTCCATTTTGAATATAATTATATTTGTCTATCAATTTGTCTTGATAAGACAGGCTGCTATTTTGAGGGGGAGGGTGGGAGACCCAGGTTTGATCTCTGGGTCTGAAAGATCCCCTGGAGAAGGGAATAGTGACCCACTCTGGTATTCTTTCCTGGAAAATCCCATGGACAGAGGAGCCTGGAGGGCTACAGTCTATGAGGTCACAAAGAGTCGGACACAACTCAGCGACTAACACCATTAACACCACATGTTGCAGCATGTGGGATCTGAGTTCTCTGATGAAGGATCGAACTCACACCCCCAGCAATGGAACCTGCACCCCCTGCAGTAGCCCAGAGCTGTAACCACTAGACCACCAGGGAATCCCCTGCTGTTTCATTTCTGATGCTCACTAATCTCAATTTGGCTATGAGAGTCTTTTCAGCTGGGCCCCCGGTTTTCTCACTATCCCACAAGATCATTAAATGCTTCCTCACCCAACGGCAACAAAATGCCTTGCTGAACACACTCTTTTTTTGCATCGACTATCCAAGGCAACCAGAATCCTAGCGGTAAGACTGAAATATAAATTTATAAGTGAACCTTCAAAATTACTGGTATTAACTTTGACACAAATGCAAACTGGCATCCTGGTTAATGGCAAAACAAAACAAAAAATTGAATACACACTCTTCAAATGAACTTTTAAAGGTACCCAATTCAATTTTAATGTCACTGTCTATCATTTCCTATTGAATCTTAACATGAGAGCGTATTATTTAGATTTCCTTCTTTTATTAACTTTTCCTTTCTCGTCAAAATCAGTTTCTTAACCTTCAGTTCAGTTCAATCACTCATGAAATAAATATTTCCTGCATACCATACGGGCTGAAGCTTTAAGAGTCAGCACAGAATTCACATTTCTCCTTTCTCTAACGTGGCTGTAGAAGCTTCTATCAGCCAAGCCTCTAAAGCTTCAGTGAGCAGAGCTTTGATGGTTCGTTTGCATCAGGCATGGGAGTACAAACTATCACAACATTGTTAACTGTCTATACTCCAATATGGAATAAAAAGTTAAAAAAGAAAAGAAATGGGAGAACAGGGAGAATGGGGAGAACAGGACCCCATGACGCTCCTGGGCACACGGCCTTTCTGTGCCCTTCATTTCTTTAATTACAGGAAACAGTCTTCACTCTGCCTCCTCAACCTTCCCTGAGTCCCAGCTGGGAGATCTGAGTACCTGCTGTTTGGGAAAGGGAGGGATGTCAGACCAGGGAGAGACAGTCTAGAGAAACAATAGAGTAGCTTTGGGGCAAAGACCTGGTTCCCCATCAATGGATACACACAATAGTTTTGAGTGGTTTTACAAATACTGAAACCCCCTCCAGGTGGGAGAAATGAATGATTATTGAATCAGTTGAAGCATCACTAGGAACAAAGCTAGTGGAGGTGATGGAATTCCAGTTGAGCTGTTTCAAATCCTAAAAGATGATGCTGTTAAAGTGCTGCACTCAATATGCCAGCAAATTTGGAAAACTCAGCAGTGGCCACAGGACTGGAAAAGTCAGTTTTCATTCCAGTACCAAAGAAAGGCATGTCAAATAATGTTCAAACTACCACACAATTGCACTCATTTCACACGCTAGCGAAGTAATGCTCAAAATTCTCCAAGTCAGACTTCAACAGTTATGTGAACCAAGAACTTCCAGATGTTCAAGCTGGATTTAGAAAAGGCAGAGGAACCAGAGATCAAATTGCCAACATCCGCTGGATCATCGAAAAAGCAAGAGAGTTCCAGAAAAACATCTACTTCTGCTTTATTAACTATGCCAAAGCCTTTGACTGTGTGGATCACAATAAACTGTGGAAAATTCTGAAAGAGATGGAAATACCAGACCACCTAACCTGCCTCCTGAGAAATCTGTATGCAGGTCAGGAAGCAACAGTTAGAATTGGACATAGAACAACAGACTGGTTCCAAATTGGGAAAGGAGTATGTCAAGGCTGTATATTGTTATCCTGCTTATTTAACTTATATGCAGTGTACATCATACAAAATGCCAAGCTGGATAAAGCACAAGCTGGAATCAAGATTGCCAGGAGAAATATCAATAACCTCAGATATGCAGATAACACAACCTTTATGGCAGAAAGTGAAGAAGAACCAAAGAGCCTCTTGATGAAAGTGAAAGAGGAGAGTGAAAAAGTTGGCTTAAAGCTCAACATTCAGAAAAAGAACATCATGGCATCCAGTCACATCACTTCATAGCAAATAGATGGGGAAACAATGGAAACAGTGAGAGACTTAATTTTG
This sequence comes from Oryx dammah, assembly GCF_014754425.2. Classification (NCBI taxonomy): domain Eukaryota; kingdom Metazoa; phylum Chordata; class Mammalia; order Artiodactyla; family Bovidae; genus Oryx; species Oryx dammah. Next base: position 35,640,566 of record NW_024070195.1, on the reverse strand, counting down.
GGGGCTCCAAAATCACTGTAGATGGTGATTGCAGCCATGAAATTAAAATAAGCTTGCTCCTTGGAAGAAGGGCTATGACCAACCTAGATAGCATATTAAAAAGCAGAGACATTACTTTACCGACTAAGGTCCGTCTAGTCAAGGCTATGGTTTTTCCTATGGTCATGTATGGATGTGAAAGTTGGACTGTAAAGAAAGCTGAATGTCAAAGAATTGATGCTTTTGCACTGTGGTATTGGAGAAGATTCTTGAGAGTCCCTTGGACTCCAAGGAGATCCAACCAGTCCATCCTAAAGGAAATCAGTCCTGAATATTCATTGGAAGGACTGATGTTGAAGCTGAAACGCCAATACTTTGGCCACCTGATGGAAGAACTGACTCATTGGAAAAGACCCTGATGCTGGGAAAGCTTGAAGGCAGGAGGAGAAGAGCACAACAGAGGATGAGAAGGTTGGATGGCATCACTGACTCAATGGACATGAGTTTGAGTAAATTCCTGGAGTTGGTGATGAACAGGGAGGATTGGCATGTTGCAGACCATGGGGTTGCAAAGAGTTGGACACGACTGAGCGACTGAACTGAACTGACTGTCCAAGTGGATGAGTGCTAAGCTGCTTCAGTCCTGTCCGACTCTTTGTGACCCTATGGATTATAGCCCGTCAGGCTCCTCTGTCCATGGGATTCTCCTGGCAAGAATACTGGAGTCGGTTGCCATGCCCTCCTCCAGGAGATCTTCCCACCCCAGGGATCAAACCAACATTTCTTTGTCTCCTGCATTGGCAGGATTCTTTGCACTGGCACCACCTGGAAGCCTTGCCCAGAGTATCCTCCTGATATTAATTGTATGACCTTGGCAGATGTCAGTGAACTGCAAAGAATCACTTCCATTCTAACCTCAGGAAGAGATTAGGGAGAGTATCTAATAATTTTAGGGAGAATTTCCTATGATAAATGAAAAAGATAATACAGACAAGTACAAGTTTTTGAAGCCTTACCTAAAATCCACTAAGTTCTTTATTTCATTGCTCAAAATCATATAAGTGTGAGTCTGTGTACATGTGCATTACTTATATTCATATATGAATGATATATATTAGATCTTTAATTTAGATTCAGTCCATGATATATACCAGCATTTTCTTTGACCATAGTTTGCTTACAGTTTGAACTCCAGTTTCTCAAAAATATTTAGATAGAAACATTCATTGTCCCAGTGATTTTGGCTTGGCAGCAGTGAATAGTGGCATGAAGCAAGATCTTAATTCCCTGCCCAGAAATTAAACCTGGGTAGCCTGGATGAGAACCAAGAATCCTAGCAAGCACTAGAGGCTAGAAGCTATTTTTTCCTGGATTTTTGCCCCCAGTAAAAAACGTATTTATCACAGAGACAAAAACTGTAAATGCAGGAATACAAAGTTTATTATTGAAGACATAGCATAACAAGTGGGAGAGCATTCAGGGAGACAGTTTTAGTTAAGATAGAAGCAAAACAGGGATTCACACCCAGAGAGAAAGGGTGTGGGCATCCTTCTTAGTGAGGAGGAGCTCAGGAAAGAGGCAGTTAAGTCGTGTATATAGGTCAGTTCTTCTGGGTCTTTGTTTACCTTTAGCCAATTATCTGGTCTCTTTGTCCACACATGACCTTCCCTGAGGCCCTCCCCTGGGCACACACACACACAGTTCTCAGCCAAGATGGATCTCAAAGTGAAGGCTTCTGGGAGGTGCAAGACTCATTCACTATGGCCTGGCATTATCCCCTGACTTCTGACCCACAGGGGGCCTTTTTGTGCACCTGTAATGTCTCCTTTGTCCCAAAAAGGTGAGAGCGGAGATCCCTTAATCCTTTACTCAAACAGAATTTTGCCCCTCTTTGTCCCTGCCATCACTTCTACCTTGACTATTGCCAGGACTCTTAGAGTTTACAAGAGACAAAGACTGGTTACTTACCCTGTTTCTGTTGTTACTTCCATTTTGGAGGGCAAACAGGAGGCTGATTGTAAAGTCCTCAACTGGAGCCCATCTATCTCCTGTCTCAGGAAATGTGAACAGTTGTAAGTATCCAGCCTGAAGCCCACTGCTTCCTGCCCCATGAAATGCAGACAGGAGGCCAACTGTAAAAGTCTGACCTGAAGCCCATCTATCTCCTGCCAAATCAGTATTGTATTAGTCCAGAGTTTATTAATAATTTCATAAAATGATTATACTACTATTAATGATTCAATTATGTGAAGAATTATTATCAAAATGTTATGCTTTTAATACTTTTTCAAAATGTCCTAGTGGAATGATAGCACAGGTTCTCACTATTTTCAATTTTATATGGATTGCAAAAGCCAGTTTGCATAGACACCAGCTATTTGTACAATAACCAGTCTGTTAATGGCAGATCTTTCATAAAATAATTATGTGAGAAACCCTTAATCATGTAAGTTTTAATGGGGAAAAATGCCATTCATTCCACAGTAACTGCACTATTTTCAAATAGAAAAAACACAAACTCATTTTTTCAAGAAAAAAAAAAAGTTTAAAAGAAGTCAATTTAAAACTTTCCAAACTTAGACTTTTTTTTTTTATCACAAAACAAAACAATAAACCCAGTCGTCTCAGTTCAGTTCAGTTCAGTTCAGTCGCTCAGTCATGTCTGACTCTTTGCAACCCCATGAATCGCAGCACACCAGGCCTCTCTGTCCATCACCATCTCCCGGATTTCACTCAGACTCATGTCCATCAAGTCCGTGATGCCATCCAGCCATCTCATCCTCTGTCGTCCCCTTCTCCTACTGCCCCCAATCCCTCCCAGCATCAGAGTCTTTTCCAATGAGTCAACTTTTCGCATGAGGTGGCCAAAGTACTGGAGCTTCAGCTTCAGCATCATTCCTTCCAGAGAAATCCCAGGGTTGATCTCCTTCAGAATGGACTGGTTGGATCTCCTTGCAGTCCAAGGGACTCTCAAGAGTCTTCTCCAACACCACAGCTCAAAAGCATCAATTCTTCGGCGCTCAGCCTTCTTCACAGTCCAACTCTCACATCCATATATGACCACTGGAAAAACCATAGCCTTGACTAGATGGACCTTATTTGGCAAAGTAATATCTCTGCTTTTGAATATACTATCTAGGTTGGTCATAACTTTTCTTCCAAGGAGTAAGTGCCTTTTAATTTCATGGCTGCAGTCACCATCTGCAGTGATTTTGGAGCCCCAAAAAATAAAGTCTGCCACTGTTTCCACTGTTTCCCCATCTATTTCCCATGAAGTGATGGGACCAGATGCCATGATCTTCGTTTTCTGAATGTTGAGCTTTAAGCCAACTTTTTCGCTCTCCTCTTTCACTTTCATCAAGAGGCTTTTTAGTTCCTCTTCACTTTCTGCCATAAGGGTGGTGTCATCTGCATATCTGAGGTTATTGATATTTCTCCCGGTGATCTTGATTCCAGCTTGTGTTTCTTCCAGCCCAGCGTTTCTCATGATGTACTCTGCACAGAAGTTAAATAAGCAGGGTGACAATATATAGCCTTGACGTACTCCTTTTCCTACTTGGAACCAGTCTGTTGTTCCATGTTCAGTTCTAACTGTTGCTTCCTGACCTGCATACAGATTTCTCAAGAGGCAGGTTAGGTGATCTGGTATTCCCATCTCTTTCAGGATTTTCCACAGTTTATTGTGATCCACACAGTCAAAGGCTTTGGCATAGTCAATAAAGCAGAAATAGATGTTTTTCTGGAACTCTCTTGCTTTTTCCATGATCCAGCGGATGCTGGCAATTTGATCTCTGGTTCCTCTGCCTTTTCTAAAACCAGCTTGAACATCAGGAAGTTCATGGTTCACGTATTGCTGAAGCCTGGCTTGGAGAATTTTGAGCATTATTTTACTAGCATGTGAGATGAGTGCAATTGTGTGGTAGTTTGAGCATTCTTTTGCATTGCCTTTCTTTGGAATTGGAATGAAAACTGACCTTTTCCAGTCCTGTGGCCACTGCTGAGTTTTCCAAATTTGCTGGTGTAGGGAACAAGGTATAAGGAAGGTTGGGAAGTGCTTGCAAACAAGACTCTCAACCAGGGCTGAACATTCTTGCAAATGAGATGTTCTGCCCAGTGTAGGGAACAAAGTATAAGGAAGGTTGGGAAGTGCTTGCAAACAAGACTCTCAACCAGGGCTGAACATTCTTGCAAACGAGATGTTCAGTCAAGAATCCTCTGTTTGTTCCCGTGGGAAAAGAACATTTCTTGCACACAAGGATGTTTCTCTGATTCCTCAAAAGGAACAGACCCAGGGACAAAATGGATTCTAAGTTGATAAGGAAGTTCTCAAAACAAAGTCTTAGCTGCAGTAAATAAGTCAAGGTAAAGGTTATCTCGCCCCGCGCCTGCGCACTGTATAGTCGCTGAATTATGGTGTTTGGCAACTTGCCCCGCAGATTGTTGTGCAAAAGATATAAAGTAAAGCAGCTGCAAGAAGTGGCAGTTGTAAAGTAAAAAGATTCAAACCACTCTGCAGTGTTGGTGTTTCATTCCGTCGCCAGCAGCTGGCATATTGAGTGCAGCACTTTCACAGCATCATCTTTCAGGATTTGAAACAGCTCAACTGGAATTCCATCACCTCCACTAGCTTTGTTCGTACTGATGCTTTCTAAGGCCCACTTGACTTCACATTCCAAGATGTCTGGCTCTAGATTAGTGATCACATCATCATGATTATCTGGGTTGTGAAGCTCTTTTTTGTACAGTTCTTCTGTGTATTCTTGCCACCTCTTCTTAACATCTTCTGCTTCTGTTAGGTCCATACCATTTCTGTCCTTTATCAAGCCCATCTTTACATGAAATGTTCCCTTGGTATCTCTAATTTTCTTGAAGAGATCTCTAGCTTTCCCATTCTGTTGTTTTCCTCTATTTCTTTGCATTGATCGCGGAAGAAGGCTTTTTTATCTCTTCTTGCTATTCTTTGGAACTCTGCATTCAGATGCTTATATCTTTCCTTTTCTCCTTTGCTTCTCACCTCTCTTCTTTTCACAGCTATTTGTAAGGCCTCCCCAGGCAGCCATTTTCCTTTTTTGCATTTCTTTTCCATAGGGATGGTCTTGATCCCTGTCTCCTGTACAATGTCACGAACCTCATTCCATAGTTCATCAGGCACTCTATCAGATCTAGGCCCTTAAATCTATTTCTCACTTCCACTGTATACTCATAAGGGGTTTGATTTAGGTCATACCTGAATGGTCTAGCAGTTTTCCCTACTTTCTGCAATTTGAGTCTGAATTTGGTAATAAGGAGTTCATGATCTGAGCCACAGTCAGCTCCTGGTCTTGTTTTTGTTGACTGTATAGAGCTTCTCCATCTTTGGCTTCAAAGAATATAATCAATCTGATTTCCGTGTTGACCATCTGGTGATGTCCATGTGTAGAGTCTTCTCTTGTGTTGTTGGAAGAGGGTGTTTGCTATGACCAGTGCATTTTCTTGGCAAAACTCTATTAGTCTTTGCCCTGCTTCATTCTGCATTCCAAGGCCAAATTTGCCTGTTACTCCAGGTGTTTCTTGACTTCCTACTTTCGCATTCCAGTCCCCTATAATGAAAAGGACATCTTTTGGGGTGTTAGTTCTAAAAGGTCTTGTACGTCTTCATAAAACCGTTCAACTTCAGTTTCTTCAGCGTTACTGGTTGGGGCATAGACTTGGATAACTGTGATATTGAATGGTTTGCCTTGGAGACTAACAGAGATCGTCTCAGTCGTGTATAAATGAAAAGTCACCACTAGAGGGAGCAATTTACTCAGTTTATCTTTGGATATGCTTCTGTAACTTCTCACCTATTAAGTGGAGGTAGCATTCTAAGCAGCAGTAATTTTTAGACTGTGTCCTCAGCCCTCAATACTCAAAAAGTGTTATCTTAGTAATGTGTTTCACACTAAAATCATTTTAACCTAGAATTTTTTTTAATAGTTGCTGAAGTTTGCAAGGAGGTCTACCCATGAAAACAAGGTTACCTTGTAGCCTGGCTGAATCCTTGTTTACACGTAGGATTTATGATCTAGGGAAGTTCCAGAAACATGCGGGTCCTCGCTAAATGAGTTGTACTTACTCATGTACATCAATAAATTCATTCTGTACTTATTCATTCAGAATTAGCAGGCTGAATACCAAAGAAGATTCCAATAAGAGTTTATTATCTTTTACTAAAAAGTTCAGAGATAGACACCTAGGGCTGGGCTGATCATCATCAGGGAATTTGGTTCCTTCTCTCTGCCCCACCACTCTATTCACGGCCTCCAAAGTCTATCATCTTGTGGCCAAAATGACTGCTGGACCTCCAGCCCTCACATTTGTGCTCTTGGAAGCCAGACAGTATTTTCTGTACACTTCCTTAGCTTCAGTGGGTCTCCACCTCTTCCCTGGGGATGACAAGACTTGTTGCCCTTACCCCAGGTGCTTGATACTTTTGTTCCATAGAGAGTAGGGATCTATTTTCCCACTCCCTTGTTCCAGGTCCTCCCCATTGAGGGAGACTTTCCGTCTTCCATCCTTCCCATGAGCACCTGGAAGAGAAGCTGAAAGTTGGTGTGAACACTCCTCTTGTGTCTTGGGATCCCAGGAGTTACTGTCCTGCTAGCCTGCACTTGATCTTTGATAATTTGGTGAAACAGCTGAACTGTTCTGACCCACTTGTTTGGTATTTTCCATCTTTTCCTCCCCTCCTGAGGAGAGGTGAGCCAGGGATAACGTCTTGAGTCTATGTGGAGTGGCCTCTCTTCCTTTGGGTTTTAATTTATTCCATTGTCTTACAACCTCAACTCCTTGGAGATTCAGGAAAATTTGTGACTGGCTCTTTCTTCTTGTCCGGATGGGAGCAGGTCTCTACATGCTGGGCATAACTGAAGAAGCATTATGTGAAGAGACTGAGAATTTTCCAGAGTTACAACAAATCATTAAGCCACAGACACAAGCTTTCACAAACCAAGCAACATAAACAAAAAGAAACCCTCACCTTGGCATATTGTCGAGAAATTGCAGAACATAAAACTAAGAGGAAGCAGTCTTCACTTATGAAGGATTTCAAGTAGCAGACTTCCCACCTGCAACAACACAAGCCAGAAGGCAGTGGAATAAACATCATCAAAATGCTTAGGAGGAATAACTGCTAAACTGAAACTGTTCACCTAACAAAACTCTCCACAGATAGCTGTATTTGTTGGCACTGGGTTCAGTTCTAAAGAACAGAGAAACTCCAAGTGACGGTGCTTAACACAGCTTAGGGGTTTATTTCCATCTCATGTAAAGCCAAGCTCTGCTGTCTAAGGGGTGGGTGGGGGCTGGGCTGCATGGTGTCCTCAGGCCCCCGGTTTCCTCCCTCTGCATCCTGCCGTTGCCAGATGTGGTTCTTACCCTCCTGATCCAAGGCAATAAAAAACTGCCTTCTCTCTAAAGAAAATGACGGTCATGGAAGATGGAAGCAATCTCTTTATAAAATAAAAACTGGGGCTTATGTCAGTGTGTAACAGATTTTATCAAATGCTGTTGGTCTGACACACTGCTGGGAGCTGTGGTTCAAAGTCTAGAGGAATGACCTAACCTTGAACTTACATCCTGGTGGTGATGGAAGTAGAACCAAGGACCTTCACCCTCCTTCCCTTTAGACTGTAGCGCATCTGAGAGGTTCACAGAGCAGTCGTTGCCTGTGGATTTCCCCAGGCTTGGAGACTATTCCAGCTGCCATCAGCGCCTTCCATCCTTCTAAACTCACACAAGGCCTTCCTCCCTGGATGCTCCTCACTTGATTGCTCCATAGTTCACCCGAAGACAAATGCTCATCACAGACCAAAAGGAGCTCCCACTGCTCTCAAGGGCTGACTGCTGGGGGCTTCCCCAGCCTCCCACCACCAAACCCATTCTGAAACAAGGGTCAGGGATGCTCCTGAGAACTGGTGTTCTCAGGAGGGTCTCTGGACTGTGGGCAGGGGCCCTGAAAACACAAGACAGAGTGACCAGGGTACTGGGAGGGCGATGCAGAGGCTGGTCACAGGAAAATAGACATCTTCTCATTGTCTCTACTCCTGGACCCATGGGCTGAAAGGCAGTAAGCAGGCGAGAACAGGAGGGAGAAGGGGCGGAGGGAAGGTGCAGGCTTGGTGGAACAGGGGAAGCAGGCGAGGGCCTCAGAGAGAGTCAGGGAGTGGATTCACTCCAATTCAGAAATCAAGATGACACTGGTCAGACCACAGATGACCAATGTCAAGGTGACTATCAGAGCTGACTGCTGTTTCCTCATGTAGCCCCCTCCTTCTGCCTTCCTCCTTCTTGCCCCCTGATGGTCAGGTCGGGGGAGTCAGCCTTTGGACAGGCGTCTACCCTCCCTCTCCGCAGTTGCCAGCATCCAAAATAAAGCAAACTTTCCTTTTCCATCAACTTTCCCTCTTTATTAGCGGTGAGCAGCCAGACCCCAGTTTTGGTTATGCTGGGAAGCCCCCCAACCAGTGAACCATACAGTTCCTGAAAGAAAGACTTTGACCTTATATTTGTGAAGAACAACGCCTAGCACCTGGGGTGCATTCCTCACCCCACAGGGGAGGGGGTGGTTCTCAGACCTCCTCTTAGGCCAACCGCTCCCTCCCCCGGGCTCTCCCTCTATCACTGGCCCCACACATCTGCCAGTCATCCCAGATGCTCTCTCCCTCACCTCCTACATCCTCTTTCTGCCATCAACAGTCAGTTCCATCTCAACCTAATGCTCTTGCACCCCCACCACCCCCAGGCCCCACCTCCCTCTCCCCGCACGGCCATTTCTCACCAGGTCACCGCTGGCACCTCCAGGAGCCGATCCTTCATGTTCTTTCTGCTCACAGGTCTCAGGCCATTCCTCCCTGAAGCACGTCTGTTTGCATGGCTTAGTTTTAGGAAACCATTTGTGGTTCAAAGAGAACAGTAAGAAAAGGGCCAGTAGCCCAAAGACAAGTACGAAAAGGGCCAGTAGCCCAAAGACAAATAAATGCACAGGAACAGAAACAGGCAGGCCACAGAAAAGCAGCAATGCAAACAGTGCCATCAGTGCTCAAAAAGCCGATCGCCCTTCCTAATCCCTGACAAGGTACAAAACACAACAAAGTGTAACCCGGACCCAGCAGATGGACAGAAAGCAAACAGTCGCCGACGCTGACTTAGCATTAGCTGCGGGCACCTCACTCACTGTCGGTCACTGGGACTACAGGTTTACCCTCGGAGCCCCAAGAGTACTGTGACGAAGGCAATTTTGACAGCATCAGTAGAAATGTATGTTCCCACCAACCCAGCAATTCCACTGCTAGAAATGTACCTATTATAGACCTGAGGGCTTCCCAGCTGGCACTAGTGGTAAAGAATCTGCCTGCCAACGCAGGAGACACAGGTTCGATCTCTGGGTCAGGAAGATCCCCTGGAGTCGGAAATGGTAACCTGCTCCGGTGTTCTTGCCTGGAGAATCCCATGGACAGAAGAGCCTGGTGGGCTACAGTCCATGGGGTCGTAACCAGTCAGACAAGACTGGGTGACTGAGCGTGCACGTGCCACAAAATTACCACTGAACGGAGCAATGTAGCGTATGATGAGAATCCTGACTTTGGAAAAGGGAATGCATTCCCTTCAAATCCAGGAGCAGGACAGGCATGTGCACGTTCATCTCTTCTAGCCATCATCCTACTGAAAAGCCAAGGCAACGCCTTAAGACTAGGAAAAACAAAAAATAGAAGGAAGCCATAAGTATCAGAAGCAGATGATAAAACTAACATGTTTGCAGTGATATGATTATCTGTGTTAGAAATTCCAAACGTATATGACTAGAGTTAATAGGAGAAATTATCAAGTCACTAAATAGAAGATCAAAATGTAAAACTCAATTACATTTCTATGCCCTAGCTAGCAACAGTTACAAACGTTAAGTTTTGTTTATCTTTAAGACAGAATTACAGCAGTTAGCTTATCTTCAGCCTGACTGGTTTCTGATTAAACGTATTTGTAAACCACAGCTTCCTCTTTTGTCATTTTGTTTTTTACTTTTTACCTCAGTGAACTCAGTAAATTTTCGATCTATATTTTCAAAGAAAGATACCTAGTTTCTTTCACATGAAAACTCTGGGTTGTCTTTACACAATGAGGACAATTTAATGAGGCATGAAATTACTGGATCATAATATTTCCCTCTATTCTCAAGAAAGAATAATTTGTTGTCTTCTGGCATTCATGCTGCAGCAGAAAACTCTGAAGCCAAGATTTTTTTTAAGTCCTTTAGAAGTAAGCCTTTCTTCCCTCCAACACTGATTTTCTCTTAGTTATTTTAAGAATTTTCTCTTAGTTATTGTAGATAAACTTTTTTTTTTTTTTGGCATACAGGTGTATGGTTGACATTACAACTGCTTGGTGGTATTCAGTTTATTTTTATTTCTAGACATTGAGAGAATCATCATTTTCAGCTCCTTGAAATTGGGCAAGGCAATATTATATTGGTTTTGTCAAAAGAACTGTATTGTGTCAGTTCCGGGTGAGAACATTTAATTGCTTCTCTTTCTGGCACTTTCTTCCGCTAGAGAAGCACCTGTTGATTTGGACAGGCCATCAGACTGAAGCAGCCTGGAACTCGGAGGCAGCCTCCAAGGACAATGCCTTGAAAGTTTACCAGGGACCCTCAGCATACTGGAGAGAAGTCAACATTTGTCCTGCAAAGCCGCAGAAGGGTAGAGTGTGTTTATGACTCCAGTATAAATGAGCTTATCCTGACAGACAGAACATAGCTCTCTTTTCATTAATTCTGTTTGGAATGCAGGAAGCCCTTTTAATCAACACTCTTCGTTTCCCTTCACTTCAGCAAAATTTTCTTCTCCATTTTCAGTCCAGTTCAGTCCAGTCACTCAGTCATGTCCAACTCTTTGCAACCCCATGAACCCGCAGCACGCCAGGCCTCCCTGTCCATCATCAACTCCTGGAGTTCACCCAAACTCATGTCCATTGAGTCAGTGATGCCATCCAACCATCTCATCCTCTGTCATCCCCTTCTTCTACCCTCAATCTTTCCCAGCATCAGGGTCTTTTCAAATGAGTCAGCTCTTTGCATCAGGTGGCCAAAGTATTGGAGTTTCAGCTTTAGCATCAGTCGTTCCAATGAACACCCAGGACTGATTTCCTTTAGGATGGACTGGTTGGATTGCCTTGCAGTCCAAGGGACTCTCAAGAGTCTTCTCCAACACCACAGTTCAAAAGCACCAATTCTTTGGTGCTCAGCTTTCTTTATAGTCCAACTCTCACATCCATATGTGACTACCAGAAAAACCATAGCCTTTATTAGGCAGACCTTTGTTGGCAAAGTGATGTCTCTGCTTTTTAATATGCCGTCTAATTTGGTCATAACTTTCCATCCAAGGAGTAAGTGACTTTTACTTTCATGGCTGCAATCACCATCTGCAGTGATTTTGGAGCCCCAAAAAATAAAGTCTGCCACTGTTTCCACTGTTTCCCCAGCTATTTTCCATGAAGTGATGGGACCAGATGCCATGATCTTCGTTTTCTGAATGTTGAGCTTTAAGCCAACTTTTTCACTCTCCTCTTTCACTTTCATCAAGAGGCTCTTCTTCTTCGCTTTCTGCCATAAGGGTGGTGTCATCTGCATATCTGAGGTTATTGATATTTCTCCCGGCAATCTTGATTCCAGCTTGTGCTTCTTCCAGCCCAGCATTTCTCATGATGTACTCTGCACAGAAGTTAAATAAGCAGGGTGACAATATACAGCCTTGATGTACTCCTTTTCCTATTTGGAACCCGTCTGTTGTTCCATGTCCAATTCTAACTGTTGCTTCCTGACCTGCATATAGGTTTCTCAAGAGGCAGGTCAGGTGGTCTGGTATTCCCATCTCTTTCAGAATTTTCCACAGTTTATTGTGATCCACACAGTCAAAGGCTTTGGCATAGTCAATAAAGCAGAAATAGATGTTTTTCTGGAACTCTCTTGCTTTTTCCATGATCCAGCGGATGTTGGCAATTTGATCTCTGGTTCCTCTGCCTTTTCTAAAACCAGCTTAAGAAAATTCTTTTCATATTCTTCTGTCCTTCGGGAAAAACACCAAGTTGTCTCCCTACTCCTGATGGTTTTGTAAATCATTTATTTTTTTGACATGTGCACACTGCTTTGTTTGTTTGTGGCTGTGCTGAGCCTTTGCCGCTCCACGCGGGCTTTCTCTAGTTGCGGAGAGCAGGGCTACTCTCTAGGGGTGGTGCACCGGCTTCTCATTGCAGCGCTTCTCCTGCTGTGGAGCACGGGCTCTAGATGTGAGAGCTGCAGGGGCTGCAGCATCTGGGCTCAGTAGATGTGCCCACGGGCTTGAGGCATGTGGAATCTTCCCAGACCAGCGGTTGAGGCTGTGTCCCCTGCCTTGGCAGTGGACTCTTGACCATCTAAGCCACCAGGGAAGCCCTGGCAGGCGGATTCTTATCCACTGCACCATCGGGGAAGTCCTGTAAATCAGCGTTTTAAAATTAAATTCCTTTTTCTCTCTACATTCTGGAAGATAGTTATTATTCCATTTCAGTAATGACTTCCCACAGCAGCAACTAGGATTCAAGAGTATTAGAAGACAGGCCTACACCCTTCCCCCACCCCAGATAAGAATGTTAGAAGATTCAGTGGGTGGGGGGGGGGGGGCGGAGAGTGGAATGACTTATACTGAAAAGAAAACATGATCATAGTACGTTGTTTCCATGGCTAGACTATAAAAAATATTTACAGGACCAGAATATGTAAAAGCTGAATGTCCATCCACCTTTTATGGGCAGCTGTGATTGACTGTGGGTTTACAGGTAGAGGAAGTGGAATTGGGAGGGATAGCGAGGCAGTGATTCAATTCTCATCTTCATTAATAGATTAACAGATAATATGTAAAACTGGAAAATCAATAAATAACATATAAACTTTATTTTTCTCTCTTCTATAGTTTCCTTCCCCAGAATATAGACGTAAACATCTGAATAAATAGATAAGAGATTTTAAGTGATTCCTTCAGGGGAATGGAAACTGAGGCTTAGAATGACAGAGAAGAGGAGTTTTTGGCTTTTTGAATCTTGTACAATTTTGTGTCTTTTTGAGATGTGAGCTGTGAAAGTTGCTCAGTCATGTTCAACTCTTTGCGACCCCAGAGACTATACAGTCCATGGAATTCTCCAGGCCAGAATACTGGAGTGGGTAGGCGTTCCCTTCTCTAGGGGATCTTCCCAACCCAGGGATCGAACCCAGGACTCCCGCATTGCAGGTGGATTGTTTACAGCTGCACCACAAGGGAAGCCCAAGAATACTGGAGTGGGGAGCCTATCCCTTCTCCAGGGGATCTTCTGACCCAGGAATCAACCCGGGGTCTCCTACATTGCAGGCGGATTCTCTACCAACTGAGCTATCAGGGAAGCCCTGTGTCTTTTTAAACAGCAATCATCGCACATGTCAAGTTACTTAGAAAAAATTTCACAAAACTGCTTCACTAAGTAGCTGCCTCTTTCGTTTTCCTTTTGCTGCTTCTGAACAAAACTGTTCACAGCAGCTTTGTTCACAGCAGCTTTTTTCACAGCAGCCAAATCTTAGAAACAACCCAAATGGTGGAATAAATAAATGATTTTCTCTGCCTTTTAATTCACTCCAGGAAGAGGCTATCAATTTTGTCCTCCCAACAATTCACCAGAATTCCCTTTGCCCTACACCTCTCGAGCACAGAAGGTGATTATCATTATTTTCATCTTCTTTGAATGGATGGTCCAAGCGTGAGAGCACTCATTTCATGTTTCTTTATCAGCCATTTTGCACACGTGTTCATACATGTGTTCATATTGTTTCTTCTTTATTTTCTAATGAATTACTTGTTCATATCCTAAGCCTTTTTAAAAATGAAGTGTTTGATTATTTATTTACTTTTTAAAAATTTATTTATTTTAAAAACAGATGTTTATGTACAAAAGCTATTAACCCTTTATCTGGCATATAGGATGGGAATAACTTTCCTTCATTGCCATAGATGTTTTAAATGCATGTGTTTTTTGGAAAATATCAAATATTACATTTTTATATGGTATATAAAATACCATTTTTATGTGGTATGAAATAAGATATGTCCTTTAACTAGAAAAAGGGGAGTCAAAGCTGACTGCGGTGAGCAATGGGGACCTGATCTGGTGGGTGATGGAGAAACACGAATCCCGAGAGAAGGGGAGAGGGAGAGGGGAGGGGAGAATGCCTGTCAGTTGTGTTTGCTTCCACTGAGGTGAGCTGGGTGGGAGGGGGCGGCCTAGATGCTCAGGGAGAGTCCCACAGGTGGGAGACCCATGCTTTGGAGACTTGGAATTGTATTGAGAGAAGGCAATCTGGGGGTCCTCAGCTCTGGCGGGGAGAGGCACCCCCATAGCATTGCGCTCAGATGCTGGGAAGCCTCTTCCAGAGACACAGAAATGCTGTTTCCTGCAAGGCCCCAGATCTCAGGGTCATAAAGGAGCAGGAGGAAGTGGGGGACCCCGGGTTCAGGGACGAGTTCCCACAGGTCCCAGTGAGGGCCGGGTGGCAATACTCCTCCCCCAGTATTGGTACAGCCCTGAGAAGTGAGGAGTAGGGGGGAAGCAGTGCGAGGGAATTCAGGAATGGGAACTTCTGTTCCATGCCTTCTCCTCCATCAGACCCGCTTCCTGGCCCAGGTCCCTTTTCATTTCTTGAAATCTCTCCTTCCCACCCAAGCCTGTCTCCCTCATCACATTTAGGGTCATCCCAGATAAAATGTGGAGGCTTCTGAGCCATTTCCTGGGGCCTGGAGCTGGTCACTAACCTGGAGCCACTTCTTTACCCCAGGTTTCGTTCTTATACTCGTCTTCCTGGGAGAAGCACTGATATTTCACAACTCTCTGGCCCTGCACAGCCCACACCACCCAGGAGCCTGGGAAGATTGTGAGGGAAATATACATTTTCCACTTACCCAGGTTATACAGGAGCTAGGAAGACATAGAAAGGAGATGGAATTTCAATTTTAAGAAAACAAGACAGTAAAAAGGGGACCTTAGGAGAAAGAGGTAAAAACACACTTGCAACTTAGTTTCCGAGGCCTTGTCACCAGGGTACCTATCTCTGGAATTCTCTAACTTGTCCGCACCTTAGAATCACCTGGAAGGTATGAGAAGATGCCAACGCCCACGCCAGACGCAGAGCAATGAAAAGATCCCCCTGGGCATCAGGATCCCCCCCACAGGCATCAGTGTGTTTAAAGACCCCCTGGCGATCCCCGGATGCAGGTAAGCCTGGAAATCACTGGCCTAAAAAGTGAAGCAGTCGTCACTCTCCTCTTTCACATTGAGGAAACCGAGGCACGGGGAGTCTCGTGATTCTCTTAAGGTTCCCCCGTGAATTAGTGGCATCACGGGGGCCCAGGGGACTCCAGGCTCAGAGCTCCTTCTTCTGCCGGAGTCGCGCCGGGGATAAACAGGAAGCGCAGGCAGCGTGCTCCGCGGAGGAGCAGGGCAGGGCCGGGAGCCGGGAGCGCGCTCGGGCGATGGACGGGCTGCCCCGCCCCCTGCTGGCCAAAGTGCGCTATAGGCCCTCCAGGCTGCGCGTGTGTGCGAACCGCGTCGCAGCTCCCCTCCGATTCCTCCCAAGATCGCGTTCTGCCCACGCTTACTCTTCGCAGCCCTCCGTCATCCCGACTTGCACTTTGCTGTGTGAAAAGGGGCCCTCCCTTCGCCGCCGACAGTGGAGTCACCGTTTCCCTGCGCTGCTGTTTCTCCACGTCGTTGCGTGAGCATCTTCCGTGCAGAGCTGGGGGTCCCGGAGCCCCCATGATGCAGTCTCTGGTGAGCATCGGGACCTTTGTGGGGAGCTCAGTGGGACCTCGGGGAACAGAACCTGCCAGGAAAGCTCTCACTTCCCAGGTCAGTCTCTGACCCCAGTCCTGAGTCCCATCTCTTCCTCACACGAGCTCTCCCAGGAGGAGCTGCGGGCAGATGGCTCTGTGGGAACTGCGCTCAGGCAATGGCATAGTCTGTGGCCCTGTTACAGAAAACAGCGCGGGATGACCCCCATTACTCTGTTGACCTTCTATGGGGTACCTGTCTTCTTCCTCCTTCCCAATCCCAAGATTCAGGACGTGAGAAGAATCTGAGAGAAGCTGAGACCACAGTAGTCCCAGGAGGGGTGAGGAAAGGCAGCTCCACCTGCCTGCTCCTCCTCTCTGCGTGACTGCAGGGATGGAGGGGACTCAGTCCCCCTGTCTGTCAAATGGGAATATTACACCTTCTCTCCCATCAAGTCTATGAGGTCGACAGCTCTGGCTAGACTTCCAATGGCCTTCCCTGAGATTTTTTTCCTAAAGTCTTCCTGCCTAGGGCACTCTGCTCTGGTCTCCTGCAGAAAAGTATGCTTAGGGCCAAATCTTCTGAACTTCTTTCCCAATACCTCCTACCGCTCCCTCCCACCCCCAAACACACACACATAGGATCAGACTGAATCAGGACTCTTTCCACTCCTCCACACTCCTTCTAAAGCTCAGCATGAATTCGGTGACCTCTAGAGAGCAAGTAGAGGAGGCCCAGCTGGCACTGCAGGTGGAAACCCCAAAGGGAGTCCAGTGGAGGGACTCTGCCCATCAGCCAGGTGGAAGGAGTAAGATCTGGGCAGAGACAGCAAGGATTCCAGAAACACTGAAGACTGGAGAAAGGATTCCAGAAACTGAAAAAGATTTCCCTAAGGAAATCACATATTTGAAAGCCATTTATAATGTTGAGTTGCCTGTTGTATTAATCGCTCAGTCATATCTGACTCTTTGGGACCCCATGGACTGTAGCCCACCAAGCTCTTCTGTCCCTGAAATTCTCCAGGCAAGAATACTGGAGTGTGTTGCCCTTTCCTTCTCCAGGGGATCTTCCTGACCCAGTGATCAAACCTAGGTCTCTTCATCGCAGGCCGATTCTTTACCATCTGAGCCACTAGAGAAGCCCTTATAATGTTGAAGTTCAACACAGACTGGGACAGACCTGAAGTTCTAACACAGTTGACTCAAATTACGTATTTATCAAAGTTTTACAATACAATAGAGAAAAATACAAGTACTTGGAGGGGGGGAGTTCTTATTTATAGAATTTTATTATTTTTGTTCCATCTTGACCATTGCAAAGGTTTAAAACATATACGGTGGTGGGGTGGGGAGAGTGGAAATTTCTCAGCAGCCCAGGGGTTAAGACTTGGCCTGTGTCACTTCTGTGGCCCAGGTTCAGTCCGTAGTCTGGGAACTAAGATTCTGCAAGTCATGCCGTAGAGCTAAAAATTAATTAATTAAACATTTGCATGGGGAACCTCAAACAATCGTTTAAGAACTGAACTTGCTTCTAGTTTTGACACCAACGAGCACAGGAATTCCTTGTCTGGGGATGACCAAGACAAGTCAGACACAGGCAGGGTAAGGAATGGTCACTCTGGCATGATTAGCTTAACACCAGCTCAGGCTTTCTCTCCTCTCTAGTCCCTATTTCTCTCTCTCAGGCTGCCATCTGTGGAGAGCCCTGTCCCCTCTAGTCCCAGATCATGGAGCTTGTGCCCGCACCCTATCTAGCCCCCACTCTCACTTCCTCTCACTCAGGATGTCTGAACAACACAAGATGCAGCTGAGGAGTCTGGACAAGCCCAGGCTCAAGTCAGAGGCTCTCCAACATGCTTAGAGAGTCCCTGAGGCCTGGGGCAGGGCCTGCTGGTGCTTCGGCTCCTCTGTGGGCATCCTTTCTGCAGACTTCTCTGCCTCTGCCGGGTAGAATCCAGCAGCCCACCGTAGGGGAAGAATTTTCCTCTACCTTCTAGGTTCTTTTTGGCTGGTCCAGTAACTGAATTGACAGAAGCCGGATCAACAAGAGAAAATAAATTTAATTTAAAATATTATCTTCATTACACAGCAACACATGAAATTGTGTATGTAAAGATTCTTTCTTAAAAACAAGCACCACAGTGGTAAACAGATAAAGTTCCCTTCTCCACTCCTTCCCCCAACACTAACCAGGCTCCTTCCCTCTAAAGGTAGCCATGTTGTTTGATGGATGTGTAGATTTTTAGGCAGTTCCTGGGTTTCAGTAACTGTAGGCTTGCATGAGCAAAAGAATGTACCGTCTGAGTTGATCCTTCTTTGCAGAGATGAGACTATACTCTCCCTGCCACTCTGCATGCATGCGTGCTCAGTTGCTTCAGCTGTGTCCAACTCTTTGCGACCCTATGGACTGTATGTGGCCCACCAGGCTCCTCTGTCCATGGGATTCTCCAGGCAAGAATACTGGAATGGGTTGCCGTACCCTCCTCCAGGAGATTTTACCGACCCAGGGATCGACCAGCGTCTCCTGCGTTGCAGGCAGATTCTTTACCACTGAGCCACCAAGGAAGCCCGTGCCATTCTGCACTAACAATTAAACCTAACTTGAAGTTTGGGCCTGAAGCTGTGTTCACACCTAAGAGGAGCCCCATTGTTTTTTTTCCTTACTTTTTTTAAAATAAACTTTTTATTTTGTATTGGGGTATAGCTGATTAACAAACAATGTTGTGACAGCTTCAGGTGAACAGCAAAGGGACTCAGCCATACATATACATGTATCCATTCTCCCCCAAACGCCACTGCCATCCAAGCTGCCACATAGCATTGAGCAGAGTTCCTTGTGCTATACAGTAGGTCCTTGTTGGTTATCCATTTTAAATATAGCAGTGTGTACATGTCCGTCCCACACTCCCTAACTGTCCCTCCCCCCATCCTTCCCACTAGCATAAGGATGAGTCCCATTCTTTTTGAACTGCTCCGTGGTACCTAACAGAAGAGATGCGCTGTTATCTTATTACTGCCCCACGGGGCTGCTATGACTTTGTTACATTAACACTTTTTAAGAGTGCTGGATAGGGTTCAACAAAAGACGACAAGGGAAATGGAAATAGTGAAGTTATCACTCACAGGTGCCTCGAGAGGCCACATGGGGAGGTCAAGGCAGAGCACAGAGTCAGGACCTGGAGCTCAAGCCTTTGTTAGGGTCCATGGATGGAGTGCTTTGGGGTACCTGGGCTGAGACAAAATTGGTCACTTCAAACCGAAATGAGCGGGGTTTTGGTGAAGGGAAGGCTCTGGGCCACAGAGAAGGCTCTTGACCGCAGGGCTACCGGGGAAGTCAATCAGGAACTTATTTTTGTGACTCCAGTGCTCTCTAGGAGGGGGTTAATGTCAGTTTAAGACTCCGGCAAGCCTCCTGGCCAAACAGCATGGATGTCTAGGCACCAAGATCCCAGAGGAGCTTAGCTAAACCCTTGACAAGGGCTCACAGTTACAAACAATGTGTGATGAACATCTTTGTCTTTCTGAGCATGCTCCTGTGTGTGTGTGTGTGTGTGTGTGTGTGTGTGTCTCAGAGCTGAGGACCTCCAAGTAGAATTGACAACTCAAAGAATATACATGTTAAACTTCATAGATCCTCCCTATTCACCTTAAAAAATGCTGACCAACTTATATTCTGCCATGAACACAGATAACACCTGCTTCATAAGACCCTCGCCAGCATTGATATGAAAATCTTTTTAATGATTTGTCAAATTAATAAATTAAAGTAATATTGCCATTTGCTTTCTTTTGTCAGTGCCTGACTAGTAAAAAGGTACAGCGTCTTTGAGGATATTTATTGCAGTTATTTGAAGTTTCTCTTCTGTCCCATGAATTATTGCCATTAATTCTAAATTTAAACATTCTGTGTGCTTGTGTTAAATCTTTACCTCTGTATGTAGTAGGAAAGTATATATTAGATTAGTTTCTTTTACTTTAACCTGTGTATTCTATTGCTTTTGTTTCAAGTTAAGAATGTTGCCTACAGCCTGAAATATACAGGATAGCCATTCTCAAGGCTCCGACCTTTTTTTTAATTTATTTTTTTTAATTGAAGGATAATTGCTTTACAGAATTTTGTGGGTTTTCATTATACATCACCAAGAATCAGCCATAGGTATACCCATGTCCCCTCACTCCCAAACCTCCTTCCCCATCCCATCCTTCTAGATTGTCACAGAACAAGGCTCTGACCTTTAAAGATGTAACACTTTCCCATTCATATAAACATTTGCCGAACAAAGAGTAACATTTGTCTTATTGGAGGTTTACAGGAATATGGTGAGCTGACCATGGGGACAGCTTCAAGAGCAAAGGATTCCAACACCTAAGAGTTCACAGTAACCAGCTACCCACCACCTTTTTTTAGTGTAAAAGAAGCTTGAATTCTACTTGGGTAAGATGGTTCTCTGGGCTTCCCAGATGCAGCTAATGGTAAAGAACCCGCCTTGTCATTGCAGGAGACATAAGAGACGTGGGTTGGATCCCTGCATCGGGAAGGTCCCCTGGAGGAGGGCATGGCAGCCCACTCCAGTATTCTTGCCTGGAGAATCCCATCGACAGAGCAGCCTGGGGAGCTACAGTCTGTAGTCACAAAGAGTCGGACAAAACTGAAGCAGCTTAGCCTGCAAGGTGGTTCTCTAGGACATTAGTCTGCCACCTTCCCAGACTCCCAGCTTTCCAAATAAAATCATTATTTCTTACCCCAATACCTTGTCTATGAGGCCAGCAAGCTGAGCTTGGACTCGATAACAATGCTGCAGATTTTCCTCAGGTGGAATGAAGGAATATATTCTCCGACTTGTATCTCCGGCTGTTGAGCTTTCTGCTCTGAACATTCTGATTTTCCTGATCTCAATTTTTAACTCTCAGAAATCGAATCTGTTGGTGGTCAGTTTTCTTAATTTGGATTTACCTTCTCTTTCTGTTTGTTTTCTGCCATTCTCAAAGATTGGGGGTGAGAAGAGAGAAACACCAGTGAGCCTAGTCCTTTCTTCCCCGCATGCGAGGATGCTTGGGAAACACACGCCACCCGTCTTTTCGAGACTGAGGTTTTCTCTGTGTTTGCAGAGGCTCATATGGGCTAGAGGTGGCAGGCCTCAAGGAAGCTGGAATGAATTTTCTGTGGAATAGAAACCCTAGCAGGTGCAAGCAATGTCAGGCTCTGCCCAGGAATGATTCACCATCTATAGAGCCCCTGGGGAGGTAGAGGCTGAGAGTGAAGGACTAGTAAGGGAGAGACACCCGGATATGGTGTGAGGTAGAACAGCCTGAATTGGGTGAAGACAAAGGAGAGAGGAGGGGGAGGTGGGAGGGGGAGGCAGAAGGGAGCCAGCGCTGATGGAGGTGATGGTCTGGGTGGTTTCTGAACCCAAATGCAGGAGGAGGAGCCCTGGAGGAGAAAGACTCTAGGGTTGGGGAGAAAGAGGCTGGGACATGGGAGCGGATGTCCATGGAGTGGTCCAGCGAGGGTGGGTCTGCACTGCAACACAGTGGATTCAGGGCTGGGAGCTGTCTTCCCTGAGCACAGAACAGTCTTTGCTCAGGAAGGATCACAGTGAACAAGGAGGGTCAAGAGTAGAGGTGGGTGAGTGAGTGTCGCTCCAGGCGCCTGGACTGCGTTGGCGGGCCATCAGAAACCTTCACTGCTGCTGCCCCCAAAGTGTTCTTCCAGCCCTAGGGGGTGAGAAGGAATTTCTCCGAGTGAAGCGCAGACACTGCCTGGCCCTACTCCTTTCCCAAGCCTGCCCCACCTCTCCAGGTGCCAGTCATTCTCTAAGAGACTGACGCCAGCTCAACAGATGTCATGCTGAATGAGTGAATGCGAGATAAGTGTGCATCTGTGTGAGTGTGGCAAGGTTTAGACGAGACCTGAGAGTTTGGAGGTAGAGGATCTTGGTGGCTTATGAAAAGCAAAGAAGCAGCCAGAGATGGCAGACCCTTGGGGTGTTCAAATCAGGATCAAATCGATTGGAAACCTCAAAGATATTGGAATAGATTGGAAACCTCACCTCTGTGCCTGCCACCTTGCCCCCTTACCATCTTTCCCAGCAGGGCCTTCACCATCTCCTTCTGCCCCTGCCCTCTGTGCCCAAGCCAAACCCACCCACCTACCCAACGGCCGGAGCACAGGAACACAAGCACAGCTGATGGCAGCAGGCCCTTGGCTGTGACGAGGCCGCACAGCAGGTTGACCAGCTGTCTGGGGTTGGCCAAGCCAGAGGAGACAGAGTTTTGGATCCATAGAGAGAGAGAGGAGGGAGAAGAAGCAGGCTGGACCCAGGCTGCGGTGACCACTGCCTTGGTACTCCCCAAGTCCAGGCCCCGGGACTCGTAGAACTGGAGCCTGATTCTGTACCTGACCCACCCGAACCACTGTCAAGGAGCCATGGGCTCACGGCGCCAGCATGTGGAGCAATACCTACAGTTCCTCTGACTCGTGGGGAATGACCTGCTCTGAGCCCAAGTCTGGGGGCAGCTGGCACCCCAAGAGAGTCAGAGGCTTCCAGGGGACCAGGAAGGGACCAGAGCCCATTGGTCATGGAGACAGGAATGACCCTGCCAAGTGGGGTGGTGGCGGAGAGACTGGGCTGGAGTGAGAGCAGAGAGCCACTGGGGCCAGCGGTACAAGCAGACCAGTTGGGGTACCAGATCTGTCTACTGCAGAAGACCCCAGATCTGCAACAGACAGACGGGGAGGGGCACTACCCAGAGGTGTCTGCAGAGAATCTCCCGGAAGTAGCCACGTGACTGAAGACAGACCTCACGTCCCTCACATGTGAAACCAGCATTCATGGAAGTCCTGTCACTCCTGACACGTATTAACAGCTATCTCCCAGCCCCATCATACATGAAATTCAACCCCTCCTTCTCCCCTGCCAACCCAGCTCTGAGATGAGACCTGGGACTCCATTCAGATCTCTTAGTCCACCCCCAGTCCCGCCCCCTTCCTGAATCAGAGGCCACACAGTCACCTGTCCAGCCCTTTCCAGACCCCTCCCTTCCAATAAGACCCCCAGACCTACCTGTGCTCAGAGACACTGACGGGGATTGGCCTGGATATCACCAGAAAAGCAAATGTGACTGATGACAACACAGAGAAGGCGATGCCACCCAGGGTTCCCAGGAGAGTGGGTTAGCCCCCAAAGTCCTGAGAGGAAGAGGGGGAGGGGCGAGAGCCAGCCCCTCAGGGTCCTTCAGGCCAGAGCTGGGGCCCCAGGGAAAGGAGCCTCCCCAGAGCTGGTGGGAAGAGAGAGAGGGCGCTGGGGAGAGAGCCTGCCACTGAGCTCGTCGCAATGGTGGGGAGAGCCACGGGCTCCTGTGGAGGCAGACAGCACAGGCACTCGTCCCCAAGGCCCCGCTCCTTCTGATCCTCAGACCCGGGGCCAAAACAGCCTGCAGGAAACCCTAGACCCCAGGACTCACCCAGGCCCTCCTCACTCACAGGAGGTGGCCAGCTCCAGGCAGGGTGAGCTTGCCTCTGAGTCACTGTGTGGATCCCCAGTGGGCCTCCGGTGCAGCTTCTAGCTGTTGAGTCAGGACACCCAAAGATGCAAGTGTCAGCCTGTGACTGGGGACTGGGGACCCAACTGCCCACGGTCAGTGTGGGAGGGAGCAGGGAGCTGCTGGGATCTGGAGTGACGGAGGCTGGGGAAGGGCCTGAGTGGCCTTATGTCCCAGGACACCCCAGGAAGGTCCCATCCCTCAGCAAAGAGCTCACCTGGGCAAACCTGCAGGAGGATTTTCTTGTACGGAATGGTGGCACCGTTGGAGTCCTTGGCTTCACCCTGGTAGTTCCTGAATCCTCCTGTTTCAGCCCAGCCATGGTGACGTTGGTGAAGCCAGAGCCAGGGTCATCCCAGGTTGTATAGTGAGAGCATTTGACCCGTTTCCTGGGCTTGGAAGTGTAGACGAACTCAGGGCACTTAGATCCTTTTTCTCACACCAGATGGGTGGCCCTGCCCAGTGGTCACAGTGGCCAGACAAGAGGAAATTGCGGGGAAGGAGCGGCTACACACCCTGGCGCACGGCGACACTCCTTTATACCAGCCCGGTCCCCGCTCCTCCCCTCCGGAGGGTGCCTCCCCGTGTGGCGTGTCATTCGGTTCCTGGAGGGGGCGCTACGCCTGCAATTCTGTCTCCCGTCCCGCCTGTGGGCCCGACTTCAGCTGAGAGTCAGGTGCGGTCGGAAGTCAGGGGGCCTGGTCTGGTCCCATCCGTCCCTCACTGTCCGACTTTCAGCAGGTCACTGGTGTTTCTGGGCAGCCGTGTGTGTGAGAGAAAAGCAACACTTCCATCGCAAACCTGTTGCGGGAACGGAGAGGCAGGGCCCAGGAAACCGCTTCGGAAAGTAGCACTGTGTGAGAGGCCTGGCGCTGCTCCTTGGCTTCTCCTCGCTCTGAAGCTCCATCCTGCTTTCCCACCTGTGGATCCGCGGGCCCTCCCAGGCCAAGTTCCTAACGTGTCCATCTTGTGTCTGTCCCTTTGCTCTTATCCTGTTGCAAGGAGGAGGCCACTGCACCGAGGAGGAGTGGGAGTCAGCGGGGAGGCGGGGGAGGCAAAGCGCTGGACTTGGAGCCAAGTCCCCGTGATAGGTTCCGGTTCCCAGGTCCGTCATTAACTGTACACGGCTCCCGGCACAGGCGTTAGGCTGCAGAGCCCCCAGTGGCCACAACTGGAATTACACGCCCATAAAGCGCAAGCCAGCGGGTGGGTGCGTTCTCGGTCTGGTCAGCGCTGTCTTGACCCTTTACGACCCCATGGACTGCAGCCTGCTGGCTCCTCTGGGCATGAGATTTCCAGCCAAGAATACTGGAGTGGGCTGCCATTTTCTTCTCTGGGGATCTTCCCCACCCAGGGATCGAACCCGAGGCTCCTGAATCTCCCGCATCAGCAGGTGGATTTTTTACCTCTGAGCCACCTGGGAAGCACAGGCCAGGGTCCTAATCAATCTCAAACTCTCCGTCTCTCTTCTCTCTTTCTCTTTCTTTGTAAATCTTATTTTTAAAGACATTTTATTTATTTGGCTGCGCTGGGCTTTAGTTGCAACGTCTGGGATCTAGTTCCCGGACCAGGTCCCCTGCGTTGGGAGCACAGAGTCTTAGCCACTGGACCAAGGAAGTTACTAAATTGAATCTTTTTAAAATTAAATCCTAGGAAATTCCCTGGTGGTCCAGTGATTAGGACTCTGCTCTCTCACAGCCAAGGGTCCAGTTTCAATCCCTGGTCTGGGAACTAAGATCCCACAAGCCATGCAGCATGGTCAAAATAATTAATTAATTAGGATAATAAATCTTAAAAGTGCTAACACTTGCTAAGAGAAAAGATATTAGGGTCTTTATGTATCAGTTACACCAGTGTTTCTCTGGTGTCCACCGGTAGACAGGTGAGGGTGCAGAGATGACACCAGGTCCCCCAGCTCCTGTGTTCCCTTCCCTCCTCGTCTGTGATCACTGATCCCTGCCCCCCATCACAGCCCCTCGGAGGACTCCTATCTCTTTGCCCTCAGCTTCCCTCTCCTGCTCCTTTGCCAGGGGCCCTCCCTGTACTTCCTTGCTGGAATTCAATCTCTGCCTCCTCTCTCCTGTCCCCTCCAGCACCCATAAAACCTTCCTGACCCACCAGATAGGCCCTCCCTGACCAGGCATGAAGATTCTGACCACCCTGGGGGTCTGTGGAGCTAACAGCTCCTGCTCAGTCCCCTGAGGGCCCCTGGAGGTCTTCAGCATGACTCCCCCCCAGAGAGGAGGGTTGAACCAGGAGCCTGCAGGGTGCAAAGAGAGGAAGCAGAGAAAGAGGGGGCAGCCCATCACCTGACCAGTTTCCTCCTGGCCTCCTCAGCTCCTCCCCCAGGGGGAGGTCATGGTGGGGAAGGGGCAGGTGGGTACAGAGGAGAGGAGCAGCCTCTACAGAGACTGGGGGCTGCATGCTATGCGGGCTTCAGCTTCTAGGTTCAGAGTCATGGTTTCGGCCAAGGGGCCCCCCTTCCCTCTGCCCTTGGGATCTGACCCCCCAGGTCTCCCTCTCCCCAGGCCAGCCCTTATCTCTTTCATTCTGTCCATCTCAGAGGTGCTGAAAGAGCCAAGTAGAATCTCACCCAGCTGCCAGTTCCCCAGAGACCCCACGTGTTGCTTCCCACCAGCACACTGGAGAAGGGCCATGTGGCCCGGAGACCCCACCACCACCACCGGCCCTGAAACTGCTGCTGCCCTTCCCAGGAGAGGAGGGAGCAGGGAGCTAGGGGAGGAGAGGAGAGAACGCAGAGCAGGGGGCTCCATGTTCAGGGGGCTGTGGGTAGGCCACGTGGCCCTGACCAGTGGCCTTTTCCCCACCAGTGGGAGCTCTCAAAGGGTCAGCACCCTCAAAAAGTATCAGGGCAGGCCCTCTTGGTGAGGTGCCAGTACCCACACAAGGCCAGGCCCTATGAGAGGAAGGGCTAGTGTAAGGTGTCCATGCTCGTGTGCACCAGGCTGGTCACTGGCTCTGTGCCCAGGGCTCTTGGTTCTCCATCTGGGACAACCCAAGCTCCGGCTTCTTCACTGTCAATGTGGAGCCCTATGCCAAGGTCACAGGTATCAAGGCCACAGATGCCGAGCCCTGCGTCGTCTCCAGAACTGACTGAACCCCATGGCAACTGTTGCTATGAGCCCCCCTGATCTAAACTGGCCAGGGTATTAGGTAAAAACGCCTACCCCGGCACTCACCCTGCTGCTGCTGCTAAGTCGCTTCAGTCGTGTCTGACTCTGTGCAACCCCATAGACGGCAGCCCACCAGGCTCCCCCGTCCCTGGGATTCTCCAGGCAAGAACACTGGAGTGGGTTGCCATTTCCTTCTCCAATGCATGAAAGTGAAAAGTGAAAGTAAAGTTGCTCAGTCGTGTCTGACTCTTAGTGACCCCATGGACTGCAGCCTACTAGGCTCCTCCATCCATGGGATTTTCCAGGCAAGAGTACTGGAGTGGGGTGCCATTGCCTTCTCCAACTCACCCTATACAGTACCCTAATCAATCACCTAATGCTTACCCTTCTGGCAGGAATTTCCTTTCTCTATAAAAATTGGCGGCAGCTGCTGCTGCTAAGTCACTTCAGTCATGTCCAACTCTGTGTGACCCCAGAGATGGCAGCCCACCAGGCTGCCCCGTCCCTGGGATTCTCCAGGCAAGAACACTGGAGTGGGCTGCCATTTCCTTCTCCAATGCAGGAAAGTGAAAAGTGAAAGTGAAGTCGCTCAGTTGTGTCCGACTCTTAGCAACCCCATGGACTGCAGCCTACCAGGCTCCTCCGTCCATGGGATTTTCCAGGCAAGAGTACTGGAGTGGGGTGCCATTGCCTTCTCCGAAAAATTGGCTACTAACCCACAAAAAGCGTCAGCTCTCCCTTGAGCCGACCCACTGTTCTAACAGCACCCAGTCTGCCCTCCCTGGTTTTTCAGGAGGTCAGCCCACTGCGCTTGCAGCGCCCTCATCATCTTTGCTCTTTGTTCTTGGTAAACTCACTCCTTGCTGAAATCCTCTGTGTCTGGAAAGTCTTTCCCAACCTGCACACAGACCACCAGTCACCATGACTGGTCTGAGGGAGGAAGACTCGGGCCACTACCAGTATCGCATCTACCACGCTTCCGGCCGCTCTGTCTCCAGGTCCGTGCAGTTCTATCCGGGGGTGTCACCAAGTGAGCCCCTTCCCTGGGATTCCCTCGCTCCCTTTTGGTGCCTCCTGATAACCGAAGCATGGAAGCCAGGCTGCCCTCCCCTAGCCGGGTCTCCTGGGGAGGTTGTAGGGAACACACGCCCTGGGGACTCTCATGTGCACACACACACACACACACACACACATATGCAACCACTTCACACACTGTCCCCATGGTTTACAAGCCTTCTCAAAGATGCTCAAACAGAGCCAAACACTCATCTTTATGCAATTCACAGTTTTTACCACTGGCAAAGACTATCAGTTGTGCCGATGGTTTTTTTCATAGCAAGACTTTCTCGATGAAGGAAGCAGTGCATTGCATTACACTGTGGCCCAAAGTTCCTTAATGTGAATGTTGATTCCAGGATATTTTCCTGTTAACAGCAGCCACAGCCATCAGATCAAGTGGTTTGGGGTTTAAGTTTTATTTGGGAGTGTGATCTGATGTTCAAATTGCACCTGTAGTGAAAGAGAGATATGTTGGCAATATTTATACCTTTTCCAAGTTACTCCAAAAACACTTTGCTAGGTTTATTTATTTTCAGAGTTGGTCTTCTGTAACATTAGCCAATTCCTGAATACATGGAACTAAAGGGCCAATGGAGAGTAATGCTTAAGCTCCCTTCTTTGCCATGGATTAACTCAATATTGTGGACCAAACTTGTCTGTTTTAACACACTCTCCTCTTTCACTTTCATCGAGAGGCTCTTTAGTTCTTCTTCACCTTCTGCCATAAGGGTGGTATCATCTGCATTTCTGAGGTTATTGATATTTCTCCTGGCAATCTTGATTCCAGCTTGTGGAATTTTCAACAGTTTATTGTGATCCACACAGTCAAAGGGTTTGGCATAGTCAATAAAACAGAAATAGATGTTTCTCTGGAATTTTCTTGCTTTTTCCATGACCCCGCAGATGTTGGCAATTTGATCTCTGGTTCCTCTGCCTTTCCTAAAACCAGCTTGAACATCTGGAAGTTCACGGTTCACATTTGCTTCACTACAACTTAACAAATAACTCACTGGGTTTTAGTACTGCACCATCAAGTATAATTAGAAAACTCACTCACTCTGAGCACCATCGTTACCTCCTGCTGCAACAACAAACTGCCACAAACACAGTGGCTTAAAATGACAGACGTTTATGATCTGAGTTATGCAGATCAGAAGTTCAGTATGGGTCTCACTGGACTAAAATCAGAGTCAGTCAGCAGTATTCCTTTCTGGAGACTCTTAGAGAAAATTCTTTTATCGCTCATTCAGGTCTTGGGCAGAATTCAGTTCCTTGTAGCTGTACAACCACAGTGCTGTTTTCTTGCTGACTTCTAGAGTCTGCCACGCTCCTTGGCTCATGGCTCCCTTCCTCCAGCTTCAAAGCCAAGCTTCCTTCTCACGCATTTCACTCTCTGACTAGAGCTGAGGAACACTGTGTGTGTGTGTGTGTGTGTGTGTGTGTGTGTGTGTGTGTGTGTTTAGTTGCTCAGTCATGTCTGACTCTTTGCAGCCTGCTGGACTCTAGCCCGTGAGGCTCCTCTGTCCATGGGATTCTCCAGGCAGGAATACTGCAGTGGGTTGCCATGCCCTCCTCCATTGGATCTTCCCGACCCAGGGATCGAACCCGAGCCTCTATGTCTCCCGCATTGGCAGACGGGTTCTTCACCACCGGCACCACTCACGCAGCATGCCTGTTTTATCTGGGGATGCCCTCTCTCCTCTGGCGTTAGGAAACTTTTCACTTTGAAAGTTTTGGGGTCTTTTTTCCCCCAAGCCTTGTGTACTTTCTGTTTCTTCAAAGTGCCCTTTGGTGTCTTTTGTTCACTGGCCTCTGTCTTTCCTCAGAACTTTCTGGAAACCTCTGCTACTTCTCAGCAGCCTGTCCATATTGAGAAACTCTGACAGTGTGTTACAGAGGTTTGTGGATTAGACTGAATGTCTCCACCAAAAATTTTTGTACTGAAATCCTAACCCCCAAGTTGATGGTATTAGGAGGTGGAGCCTTTGGGAGTGACTGGGTCCTGAGAGTGGAGCCCTCATGAATGGAATTAGCGCTCTTATAAAAGAGACTCTACAAAGCACCCTTGCCCCTTCTGCCACGTGGGGACATAGTGTGTGGATCACCCTCTACGAACCAGGAAGCCCTCCCCTGACATGGAAACTCCCTCTGCTTAGATCTTGGGCTTCCTGGCCTCCAGAACTGCGAGCAATAAATGTTTGTTGTTTAAGCCTCAATAGGAACTCAGTACAGTGAGTTCCCAACATACAAACCTTCACGTTGCAAACTTTCAAAGATGAGAATGTGCGTCTAGCTCCAGAAAGGAACCATCAACATGAGGCGAAAATGGAACTGAAGCTTGCCCTCCACTCACTGCAACTCGAGAAAAGCCCACTCAGCAACGAAGACCCAGCCCAGCCCCCAAATAAATAATGAATTAATACAGAAATAAAAATTAAAATAAAAAACATTTATGGAGCTCTCTCTTTATTCTTCAGGATAGATTCAGGCAATTTTTACCCATTTACTGTCACCTACCTCACACAGCTTCCATACCTTCTTAGAAGGAGCAGAGAGGGACCCCAGGTTTTCCATCAAACCACCCCTCCCACCACCCACCACCAAGGGCAGGAGTGAGCGAGACCTCAGATCCCCAGTCGTTCCTGTGAAAACCCTGGGACCCCTAGACCAGCCTCTTCACACCTGCATCCATCCGTCTCCTCCTGTCAGGACAAGATGCCCAGGTTCCGTGGTCCTTCCTCATCACCCAGAATCACTCTCCATAAGGCCTTACAGATTCATTAAACTAACCCCGTCCCCAAATCCCCAGGTCTTCTCACTCTGCCCTCTGAAGCCCAGAGTCATCAACACAAGCTCTTCTTCCCATTACTCTCCTGCTCACATCTCAGGTGACATCGCCACATCAGCCCTAAATCCCCTCTTTCTAGAAAAAAATTACTCCAGAAGTTCTCCCCTCTCTTCCACAACATTTTTCCTCCCTCTATCTCATGTTTTAACAATTACGATACAATGGGTTATGACATAGTAAAAACCTCTCGACCCCACGCCACCTCCAGCTACTGTTCCGTGTTCTATTGCTCTTCACAGCAACTCCCTCGTAAAGGCTGAATACACTCTCAGCCTATGGTGTTTGTCTTTCTGTTCTCTCTTGAACCCACCCCAATTTGTTTCAGTTCAGTTCAGTTCAGTCACTCAGTCGTGTCTGACTCAGGGACCCCATGGACTGCAGCCTGCATGACAGGCTTCCCTGTTCTTCACCATCTCCTGGAGTTTACTCAAACTCATGTCCACTGACTCAGTGATGCCATCCAACCATCTCATCCTCTGTCATTCCCTTCTCCTCCCGCCTTCTGTCTTTCCCAGCATCAGGGTCTTTTCCAATGAGTCAGCTCTTCGCATCAGGTGGCCAAAGTATTGGAGTTTCAGCTTCAACATCAGTCCGTCCAATGAACACCCAGGACTGATCTCCTTTAACTCTCAAGAGTCTTCTCCAACACCACAGTTCAAAAGCATCAATTCTTTGGTGCTCAGGTTTCTTCATGGTCCAACTCTCACATCCATACATGACCACTGGAAAAACCATAGCTTTGACTAGATGGACCTTTGTTGGTAAAGTAATATCTCTGCTTTTTAATATGCTGTCTAGGTTGGTCATAGCTTTTCTTCCAAGGAGCAAGCGTATTTTAATTTCATGGCTCACTCCCTGAAACATTTCATCAGTCTCCAGCGGCTTCCACATTGCTAAATCCACTGGCCAGTGCTCAAACATTATTATATTGGACAGATAAGCAGCAGTGGATACAGTTCACCTCTCCTTCCTTCTTGAAATGCCATCGTCCATTGGCTTCTAATGAAAAGAAAAAAGACTCGTGGTTTCCTTCCTAACTCATTTGAGGCTGCATGATAAGTTGCCCTCAAATTTAGAAACTGAAAACAACAAATGACACGTGTATTATCTCACAGAGCACCCTGGGGGCATCCATCCTAACTGGGTGTTCCCGGTTCAGACTCTCTCACGTGGTGGCAGTCGGGGTGTTAGCACAAGCTGCAATCACCTGAGAGCCTGGCCGTACCTGGAGGACCACTTGGCAAGTGGCTCCCCACGTGGATGTAGGACCAAGGTCTTGGTTCTTTATCCAGAATGATCAATGCTGGAGAGGGTGGAGATGAATTCCCAGTGCCTTTTACAATCTAATCTCTGAAGTCACACACCACTGCTTCTGCTGTATTCTGTTCATTAGAAGTTGGTCACTGGGTCCAGCCCGCACTCAAAGGGAGAGAGATTCGGCTCCATCTCTTGAAGAAAGGAATATTAAAGATTCTGTGGACTGCTCAGAAACTGCCACAGTGCATAATCTGGCCACAAGATATTTACATTTCTCCCACATGCAAAATATGCTCATGTCTTCAAAAGGCCATCAAAAACTTTATCAGAATGAGGTCCAGGAAATTGCCGTTTGAATCAGGCCCAGGTGTGGATTAAGCTCCTCAGGTACAGTTCTCAATATGTAGACCTGTGAGCTAGACAGATAAGTTATCAGAAATATAGTTCATTTCAGTTCAGTTCAGTCGCTCAGTCATGTCCGACTCTTTGCGACCCCATGAATCACAGCACGCCAGGCCTCCCTGTCCATCACCATCTCCTGGAGTTCACTCAGACTCACGTCCATAGAGTCCGTGATCTCATCCAGCCATCTCATCCTCTGTCATCCCCTTCTCCTCTTGCCCCCAATCCTTCCCAGCATCAGAGTCTTTTCCAATGAGTCAACTCTTCGCATGAGGTGGCCAAAGTACTGGAGCTTCAGCTTCAGCATCATTCCTTCCAAAGAAATCCCAGGGTTGATCTCCTTCAGAATGGACTGGTTGGATCTCCTTGCAGTCCAAGGAACTCTCAAGAGTCTTCTGCAACACCACACTTCAAAAGCATCAATTCTTCGGCGCTCAGCCTTCTTCACAGTCCAACTCTCACATCCATACATGACCACTGGAAAAACCATAGCCTTGACTAGACAGACCTTATTTGGCAAAGTAATGTCTCTGCTTTTGAATATACTATCTAGGTTGGACATAGCTTTCCTTCAGAGGAGTAAGCGTCTTTTAATTTCATGGCTGCAGTCACCATCTGCAGTGATTTGGGAGCCCAAAAAAATAAAGTCTGACACTGTTTCCACTGTTTCCCCAGCTATTTCCCATGAAGTGATGAGACCAGATGCCATGATCTTCGTTTTCTGAATGTTGAGCTTTAAGACAACTTTTTCGCTCTCCTCTTTCACTTTCCTCAAGAGGCTTTTTAGTTCCTCTTCACTTTCTGCCATAAGGGTGGTGTCATCTGCATATCTGAGGTTATTGATATTTCTCCCAGCAATCTTGATTCCAGCTTGTGTTTCTTCCAGCCCAAGGTTTCTCATGATGTACTCTGCATAGAAGTTAAATAAGCAGGGTGACAATATACAGCCTTGACGTACTCCTTTTCCTATTTGGAACCAGTCTGTTGTTCCATGTCCAGTTCTAACTGTTGCTTCCTGACCTGCATACAGATTTCTCAAGAGGCAGGTTAGGTGATCTGGTATTCCCATCTCTTTCAGGATTTTCCACAGTTTATTGTGATCCACACAGTCAAAGGCTTTGGCATAGTCAATAAAGTAGAAATAGATGTTTTTCTGGAACTCTCTTGCTTTTTTGATGATCCAGCGGATGTTGGCAATTTGATCTCTGGTCCCTCTGCCTTTTCTAAAACCAGTTTGAACATCAGGGAGTTCTCGGTTCACGTATTGATGAAGCCTGGCTTGGAGAATTTTGAGCATTACTTTACCAGCATGTGAGATGAGTGCAATTGTGCGGTAGTTTGAGCATTCTTTGGCATTGCTCTTCTTTGGGATTGGAATGAAAACTGACCTTTTCCAGTCCTGTGGCCACTGCTGAGTTTTCCATATTTGCTGGCATATTGAGTGCAGCACTTTCACAGCATCATCTTTCAGGATTTGAAATAGCTCAACTGGAATTCCATCACCTTCACTAGCTTTGTTCATAGTGATGCTTTCTAAGGCCCATTTGACTTCACATTCCAAGATGTCTGGCTCTAGATTAGTGATCACATCATCATGATTATCTGGGTTGTGAAGATCTTTTTTGTACAGTTCTTCTGTGTATTCTTGCCACCTCTTCTTAATATCTTCTGCTTCTGTTAGGTCCAGACCATTTCTGACCTTTATTGAGCCCATCTTTGCATGAAATAAATGTTCCCTTGGTATCTCTAATTTTCTTGAAGAGATCTCTAGTCTTTCCCATTCTGTTGTTTTCCTCTATTTCTTTTCATTGATCGCTGAAGAAGGCTTTCTTATCTCTTCTTGCTATTCTTTGGAACTCTGCATTCTGCAGCCATGAAATTAAAAAACGCTTACTCTTTGGAAGAAAAGTTATGACCAACCTAGACAGTATATTCAAAAGCAGAGACATTACTTTGCCGAATAAGGTCCGTCTAGTCAAGGCTATGGTTTTTCAAGTGGTCATGTATGGATGTGAGAGTTGGACTGTGAAGAAGGCTGAGCACCGAAGAATTGATGCTTTTGAACTGTGGTGTTGGAGAAGACTCTTGAGAGTCCTTTGGACTACAAGGAGATCCAACCAGTCCATTCTGAAGGAGATCAACCCTGGGATTTCTTTGGAAGGAATGATGCTAAAGCTGAAGCTCCAGTACTTTGGCCACCTCATGCGAAAAGTTGACTCATTGGAAAAGACTCTGATGCTGGGAAGGATTGGGGGCAAGAGGAGAAGGGGATGACAGAGGATGAGATGGCTGGATGAGATCACGGACTCTATGGACGTGAGTCTGAGTGAACTCCAGGAGATGGTGATGGACAGGGAGGCCTGGCGTGCTGTGATTCATGGGGTCGCAAAGAGTCGAACAGGACTGAGCGACTGAATTGAACTGAACTTTCTCCTTTGCTTTTCACCTCTCTTCTTTTCACAGCTATTTGTAAGGCCTCCCCAGACAGCCATTTTCCTTTTTTGCATTTCTTTTCCATGGGGATGGTCTTGATCCCTGTCTCCTGTACAATGTCACGAACCTCATTCCATAGTTCATTAGGCACTCTATCTATCAGATCTAGACCGTTAAATCTATTTCTCACTTCCACTGTATAATCATAAGGGATTTGATTTAGGTCATACCTGAATGGTCTAGCAGTTTCCCCTACTTTCTTCAATTTAAGTCTGAATTTGGCAATAAGGAGTTCATGATCTGAACCACAGTCAGCTCCTGGTCTTGTTTTTGTTGACTGTATAGAGCTTCTCCATCTTTGGCTTCAAAGAATATAATCAATCTGATTTCCATGTTGACCATCTGGTGATGTCCATGTGTAGAGTCTTCTCTTGTGTTGTTGGAAGAGGGTGTTTGCTATGACCAGTGCATTTTCTTGGCAAAACTCTATTAGTCTTTGCCCTGCTTCATTCTGCATTCCAAGGCCAAATTTGCCTGTTACTCCAGGTGTTTCTTGACTTCCTACTTTAGCATTCCAGTCCCCTATAATGAAAAGGACATCTTTTTTGGGTGTTAGTTCTAAAAGGTCTTGCAGGTCTTCTAAAACCGTTCAACTTCAGCTTCTTCAGCGTTACTGGTTGGGGCATAGACTTGGATAACTGTGATATTGAATGGTTTGCCTTGGAGACAAACAGAGATCATTCTGTCATTTTTGAGATTGCATCCAAGTACTGCATTTTGGACTCTTTTATTGACCATGATAGCTACTCCATTTCTTCTGAGGGATTCCTGCCTGCAGTAGTAGATATAATGGTCATCTGAGTTAAATTCACCCATTACAGTCCATTTTAGTTCGCTGATTCCTAGAATGTCGACATCCACCCTTGCCATCTCTTGTTTGACCACTTCCAATTTGCCTTGATTCATGGACCTGACATTCCAGGTTCCTATGCGATATTGCTCTTTACAGCATCGGATCTTGCTTCTATCACCAGTCACATCCACAACTGGGTATTGTTTTTGCTTTGGCTCCATCCCTTCATTCTTTCTGGAGTTATTTCTCCACTGACCTCTGTTATGCCCAGAGTCCGAGTCCCCAAAACTGAGAGAATAAGACATCCACAGCAATGCAAACGCAAAAAGGGAATTTATTGCTAGCTCGAGCCAGGACCCAAGTTTCATCCAACGCAGTGGAGTGGAACAAGGGCCCCGAGCCCTGAATCACAGCAGTATTTATAGGGTTAAGACAAAGACAGGGAGTTGGCAAGGGCGGATTGGTTGCAAGGGTTCCTTAGCATCTGCTAACTGGCTAGATTTTCGCGCGTGTGGGCTTTCTCGGGGGTGGAGGGGGGGTGTTTTCGTCCTTGTCCTGATAAGCTTTCTACAGGGAGTATACTGATTGGTCGAGTCCTGGCGCCGGTGGAGGATGATCTCAGCTCATCCTTGGCAATAACTCAGCCCCTCTGTAAAGGAGACTTAGGCCTACCTTGGCCCCCTGAAGCCTGTCATGGCGCCTGTTTGGTCCTAACAACCTCCAGTAGCATATTGGGCACCTAATGACCTGGAGAGTTCCTCTTTTGGTATCCTATCATTTTGCCTTTTCATACTGTTCATGGGGTTCTCAAGGCAAGAATACTGAAGTGGCTTGCCATTCCCTTCTCCAGTGGACCACATTCTGTCAGACCTCTCCACCATGACCTGCCCGTCTTGGGTTGCCCCGCAGGCATGGCTTGGTTTCACTGAGTTAGACAAGGCTGTGGTCGAGCCGGCGCACTGAGCGCAGGCGGCTGCGAGCCGGCGCGCGCACTGAGCGCAGGCGGCTGAGAGGAGCTACCCCACGTCCGAGGTCAGGGGCAGCGGCCTAGAGTGCCAGGCTGCGACGGCG
>NW_024070195.1:35431428-35604142 GCF_014754425.2 Oryx dammah | reverse complement strand
GCCAGGAGGAGCAACCCGAGGACACGTGGCTGCGTGGGCCTAGAGGAGCTAGCTCACGCTGAAGGTCAGGAACGGCGGGGGTAAGGAGATACCCCTCGTCCTAGGTGAGGAGCAGCGGCTGTTTTGCTGGAGCAGCTGTGAAGAGATACCCCACGCCCAAGGTAAGAGAAACCCAAGTAAGATGGTAGGTGTTGCAAGAGGGCATCAGAGGGCAGACACACTGAAACCATACTCACAGAAAACTAATCAATCTAATCACACTAGGACCATCAGACATATAGCCAACAGACAAAGGTGCTTCAGGCATGGGATAACCCTGATAGAAGTGCTTATTCAACAGAGTGAGAACCTAAAAAAAAAGGACTTCCCTGGTAGTCCAGTGGTTAGAATCTGCCTTCCAATGCAGGAGATGTGGGTTTGATCCCTGGTCAGGGAACTAAGATTCCACATACTGTGGGGCAGCTAAACCTGCTCACTGCAACTAGAGAAGCCCCTCATGCTTCAGCAAATAGACTACGAGCCACAAAGAAGATGCAGTGCCATCAAAAAAGAAATATATATATATATACGGGAAACAGGAGGCAAAAGGAACCACAGATCCATAGAAAAGCTAAAACTCAGCTGGACAAGTGTTGGAAATTCCTCAATGAGGACTCTGCCCTGCTCCTCACCTGAAAGTAATTCCCCATGGCTCTTGGCTTCTCTTTCTGGGCTCTCAATCCTGCCCTCTGAGTCATCCTTCACTTTCCATGAAAGGCAACCCATGCTCATACCTTTGTAGTTTTCTTAGCCTGCTTCCTGCCTCTCCTTGGGAGATACAAATACCTTTTAAAATTTTGTGCCCCCTTGTTCCTTTGAGTCAAGCTGGCAGTGTTTATGAATGTCATTTCTCTTAAAAAAAAAAAAAAACAGTGGGTCTCCTGTGTATCTTATTGGGATTCACTCAATTAGACAAAAGCCACTCCCACAAGTCTCTTCAAGACAGGATCTCTTCTATACCTTGGGATTCTGCTGCTGAGTCATAATGCTTTTTTTCTTCTATTTTAAATTGAAGTATAGTTGATATATAATTTATATGTTACAGGCATACAATATAGTGATTCACAATTTTTAAAGTTTATAGTCCATTGATAGTTACTTTGAAATATTGGCTCTATTCCCTACTTTATACAGTATCCTTGTAGCTTATTTTGTACAGAATAATTTGTAGCTCTTACTCTCCTACCCCTATGGTGCCCCTCCACCCTTCCCTCTCCCCACCAGTAGCCACTAGTTTGTTCTCTATATATTATGCTTCCTTTTTGTTACTTACTAGTTTATTGTATTTTTCAGCTTCCACATATAAGTGATGTTACAAAGTATTTTTCTTTCTCTGTCTGACTTATTTTACTAACCATACCTCCAAACCCTCCATATTGTTGTGAATAGCAAAATTCATTCTTTTTAAGGCTAAGTAGTATTCCATTGTTGGAGAAGGCAATGGCAACCCACTCCAGTGTTCTTGCTTGGAGAATCCCAGGGATAGCCAAGCCTGGTGGGCTGCCATCTATGGGGTCACACAGAGTCAGATATGACTGAAGTGACTTAGCAGCAGCAGCAGTATTCCATAGTATGTTTGTATTTATGTATCAATCACATCTTCTTTCTCAATTTATCTGTTGATAGAAGCTTAGGCCATTTCCTTACCTTGGCAACTCTAAAAACTGCTGCTATGAACATTGGGGTGCATGTATCTTGTCAAAGTCGTGGTTTGGTTTTGTTTTTTCAGATGTTTACCCAGAAGTAGAACTGATGAATCATATGGTAATTCTATTTTTAGCTTCTTAGAAACATCCAGACTGTCTTTAAGCTCCTTAGAAGACCTCGTGTTTGATTGAAAGAATCTGTGAGGCAGTAGCCCTTAAACTCATTAAAGTCCTTTGGTCTGAGGCACTATCTTTCATCTTTCTGAGGTCTTCACAAGGGATTTATAGTCACACCCTTGGTTTCATCTTTAGACCAGATTTTCCTGAGAGTGCTCTGGATTTGATTTCGGCATCATTTAAGGAGCCTCTTGATGAAAGTGAAAGAGTGAAAAAGCTGGCTTAAAACTCAACATTCAAAAAATGAACATCATGGCATCTGGTCCCATCACTTCATGGCAATTAGAGAGGGAAACAATGGAAACAGTGACAGACTTTATTTTCTTGGGCTCCAAAATCACTGCAGATGGTGAATGCACCCATGAAATTAAAAGACGCTTACTTCTTGAAAGAAAAGCCATGACAAACCTAGCCAGCATATGAAAAAGCAGAGATGTTACTTTGCCAACAAAGGTCCGTCTAGTCAAAGCTGTGGTTTTTCCAGTGGTCATGTATGGATGTGAGAGTTGGACTGTGAAGAAGGCTGAGCGCTGAAGAATTGCTGCTTTTGAACTGTGGTGTTGGAGAAGACTCTTGAGAGTCCCTTGGACTGCAAGTAAATCCAACCAGTCCATCTTAAAGTAAATCAGTCCTGAATACTCATTGGAAGGACTGATGTTGAAGTTGAAACTCCAATACTTTGGCCACCTGATTGCAAAGAGCTGACTCATTGGAAAAGACCCTGATACTGGGAAAGATTGAAGGCAGAAGAAGGGGATAACAGAGGGTGAGATGGTTTGATGGACCAATTCACCGACTCGATGGACATGAGTTTAAGCAAGCTCTGGGAGTTGGTGATGGACAGGGAGGCCTGGCGTGCTGCAGTCCATAAGGTCGCAAAAAGTCAGACATGACTAAGCAACTGAACTGCTTGACTGTCTGTCTGGAGAGGCTGAGAATTTTCAAAGCCATCAAGTACCAGCTCCCTTCACATTTAAGAGCACTGCCTGTAGTTTCTCTCTCTTCGCTCACATCGCATAAGGAGAAACAAGGCAGCACCCTCAACGATTTGCCCAGAGACCTCGGCCACACCACCCGGTTCATCAGGCACATTTCCCACTTTTCACATTACTGAAGGTGGCAACGCTGCCAACGTTTTTTCCACCACGTGACGAGGACCCCTTTCCTCCTCACCTCCTGGCCAAGTGAACCTTGTCCCCGTTCTTACGGTGTCCACCTCCAATCTCCTCATTGCTAAAAACAGGACTGATACTTTGCACATTACCAGCTATCTGGATTACTGTTAATAAGTAGGGTCATCAATAAGCATCAGACACTTGGAGGACACAGAACGAATGCAGAGCTTCCCAGGGAGTGAGATGTAGGAGAGGACTGGCCTGTGACACAGCAGACAACTCGGGACGGATCTCAGCCGGAGGGACAGACGATCACGTGTGGGCAGACGGTGAACCCCAGACCTACGGGAAGCTGGCTCCTCTTCTCCGTGGACAGCAGAAGGGACACAGGAAAGGATCAGGGTGAGAAAAAGGACCAACCGGAGCCCACAGCACAAACATCCTTGTTGACACCTCTTTCTGACCCACAGCAGCCAGGGGCAGCCTTCCTCCTTGCCAGGAGGCTGTGGCTGCCAACCCGATACATGGTGGGAAGGGGATGGGGTTGCCTCTGCGTTTGTGTGCCAATCTGCCCCAACCTCGACTTCCTGTTCTGACTGCAGGGGTGTGTGTGTGTCTGTATCTGTGTCTGTGTGTGTGCTCGGTCATGTCCAGATCTTTTTGACCCCATGGACTCTAGCCCACCAGGCTCCTCCGACCATGGAATTT
Source organism: Oryx dammah (assembly GCF_014754425.2). Classification (NCBI taxonomy): domain Eukaryota; kingdom Metazoa; phylum Chordata; class Mammalia; order Artiodactyla; family Bovidae; genus Oryx; species Oryx dammah. The sequence continues at coordinate 35,600,457 of NW_024070195.1, read as the reverse complement.
TCCAGGCAAGAATACTGGAGTGGGTTGGGTTGCCATTTCCTCCTCCAGGGCATCTTCCTGACCCTCGTCTCCTTGTCTCCCGCATTGGCAGGCGGGTTCTTTACCACTAGTACCATTCTGACTGCAGGGGGACACACAGTGGAAAATCCTGATGGAACTCAGGAGCCCCGGAAACCAGTACAAAGCCACCTGCCACTTTCAGCAGGCCTGCTCTGGACTCTTCCCTCACCCAGGTGTGTGGTATGTGTGTGCTCAGTCAGGTCCGACTCTTTGCAGCCCCATGGACTGTAGCCTGCCAGGCTCCGCTGTCCAGGGAATTTTCCAGGCAACAATACTGGAGTGGGCTGCCGTTCCCTTCTGCAGGGGATCTTTCCCACCCAGGGAACCTACATCTCCCGAGTTGGCAGGCAGATTCTTTACCACTGTGCTCCCTGGGAAGCCCTCCTCACCCGTAGGGAGAGGAATATTACCTCCATACTGTCGATGTGAGGGTTATGATAAGTAATGCAAACGAACGAGCCTTGTACATTTTAAAATTATATGAATATATTGATATATTGCTGCCTACATTTCTGGTGTGCTACAGTCCGTGGGGTTGCAAAGAGTTGGACATGGAGACTAAAAAACACGTTTCCTCCAGGCTCTAAAACTCTGCTCTGCATTCCCACCTTTGATCTCTTTGAAGGAGCCACGCTCTCCACTTGGCCCTCTGTTTTCCCATCATCCCCCTTTCAGATCCTCAGTTCTCTTGTTGGCCAACCAACCAGAAGACTTCCAGCCCCTCGGGTGCTGTTGGGAGCCGGGAAGGACTCTGTATATAAGCCCAGTGAATAGAAGGGCCCAGGGTGAATAAGGCTTGGGCCCAAGACCCAGGCTAGTTTCTTAGCTCAGCCATGTGTGGGCTTGGGCAGGTCACTGCCCCTCTCTGAACCCCTGTTTCTTTCTCTGGAAAATGGGTGGGATGAAGATAAGTCAGAGCAGCCATGACTTCACATGAGGTCAGTTAAAAACAAGACAGGCCCCAAATGGAGTCACTTATGCTAAGCCCCATGTCACCAAAGTGAGACTTAACCTGTATTTTCAGCTCTCTCAGAAATGGAATCTTAACCTAGTCAATCAGGAGTCCTCCAATGAGCCCTATTTAAGCAATGTGCCTGATAGACCCCTGCCAGAGGAAAGCAGCTTTGCAATAACCAACCTGCTTTTTTGCCAGTATAACTTCCTTGTTTTCCACTCCTCTATGAAAGTCTTTCATTGTCTGCTAGATTGGATGCTGCCCAATTCAAATTGATTTTTGCTCAAATAAACTCTTAAACATGTTAATATGCCTCTTTTTTCTTTTAACAGTTTGCAAGAGAGGGTACACAGTCCCAGGAAGGTGCCCAAGCCACCACTTCATTGACACTCACCTCTAAGAGTCTGGCAGCATGCCAGGTGTCCAGAGGGCAATTTGGGCTCATGGGTTTGAGGTCTTTTCCTCAGAAACTCCAGTATTCCACTTCCTCTTTCCAGTTCTCTGCCTTCTTTCTGAGCTTCTCTGGGGACCAGGCTCCCCTCCGGATCCAAGGTAGGGGTTTCTGGAGAAGCCGGAGGTCTCAGTCAGATGGGTTCCTGCTCAAGGTTAGAGTGCTGAATTTACTGGGAAAATCTGAAAACCAACTGGGGAACGCAGGCTACTGAGAAATGGTTTTTAATTGCATTGGCTGTGATAATATTAATTTCCTATGTAGCAAGAGGCTCTTTTTTTAGAGTTGCCTACTGAATTATTTAAAGGTGGAGTGTCAGGATATCTGCAATTTATTTTTAAATACATCCTCATTAAAAATACAGTGAGTTAAAAATAAAGAAATGGAGTGGAATATCTGGACCCCGAGCTCCAGTGACAGTGCCTGCGGCAGGCAGATCCTGCTCCTCTCTGGAAATCAGACAAATGAGTCCCCACTTCCTGTGTGGAGGGGCCTGTTGATGAGAAAACTGCACCCCCTTCTTAGGGGGGTACTCAGGCAGCACCTGGTTAGATTTCAGCCTCATCTGTGCCCCCTGGGCAGCCCTGAGGACTGGCACACCTGGGGCATCCCACCTGGTGTCATCAGATGGTAGCAGATTCAGCCAGCATCGCAGCCCCAGTCCCGGCTGTGTCCCCGTTTCAGCAAAGCCCTGGACTGGGCACTGGCCAGAAGACTTCAACAACCGCACCTCAAACTGCACCCGCCGCACCAGGTTTGAGGGGTTTTTTTCTTTCCTCTTTTCTATGTAAACTATGTATAAATGTCAGTGATTTCCTGATTCGAAAAATCCTCAAGTTCACTAAACGAAAGTACATTAAATTCTTTCATCCACTTATTTTTTTAAGCAGCATCTCACCAGCCTCAAGTCAGGTGGCGGGAAAGCTGAGGGACAGCTGTGCCCACAGCACCCAGGCTGCCTCTCCCTCCTCCCAGCCCTCCTCCCTAGCCACCCCTGCCCCTCTGGGGACCCCTGCCCCTCTGGAGACTGCTGCTCAGTGCATTCCCCTCCTTTGCCCCCAGCTTTCCATCCCCTCCAGCACCCATAAAACCTCCCAGGGGTGGAAACACATTACTGACTCACCAGTCAGACCTGGGTGTGATGAGGTCCAGTGGGGTCCAGTATGGGGTCCAGTGGGGCTTAGGACTATGGCCAGGATCCAGATGATGTTCAGACCCTGTCAACCGTCTTTAGGTGGGCAAGACCCAGAACCAGGGATCCAGGAAGTGAGAGACACTGATGGGGGGGGCGGGGGTAGCGGGGACTGGAAAGACTGGGCAGCCTTGGGATGCCCATAGCTTTGTCCGGGGACTTTTCAACGTCTCCCCTGCCTGCCCACCCCACTCTTGCTCACCCAAACTGGGGGCCAGGAAGGGGGAAGGGGGAGCCAAGAGCACCTCCGTTTCCTGTGGCTGCCCCAGGGGGCAGAGTTGAGGCCGGTCAGGGCCCATCGATGCTCTGCGCACCCAGCAGGGGACGGGGCTTCTCCTGGCTCCTCTTCCCTCCTACCCTGTTCCCTTAGAGCCCATCAGCCCAGGCCCCCCACTTTCTCAAGGAGGCCTTAGTCCTTCCCAGTTCTCAGAGGTGCTGGGGGAGCCCTGATGAATCAGGCCCATTTCCCAGGGACCCTGTCGTTCTGCAGCCCCTCCACCCCCTCCCACCAAGGGGGGCAGTTGGCTGGGAGGACCCCTTCCGCTAACACCGCTTCCACCCGAGGTGCAGGTGGCCTCGACTTCAGAGCGGGGCTTGAGGAGGAGGATGCAAGAGAAGGTGGGAGGTGGAAGAGGGGGCCAGAGGGAAGTGGCCCTGCAGTCAGAGGGCCTGCCAGGAAGTTTGCTTCCAGTGTGGCATGACCCTCCCCCAACCTGAGGGGCCCCCTGGACCTGAGGCCTGTATCCCAGGCTCCTGGGGAGAGACACCCAAGCCGGAGGGAATGGGAAGGGCTTCTCTGGGTAGGACCCTGCCCACCCCAGGAAGAAGAGCTGTCGCCTTAAGGAAAAATGCGCAACATATGAGTTATGAGTTTAAGTTTTATTCTGGAACCCTTACTGAGGACTATAGCCTGGGAGACAGCTGCTTAGTAATCCTGAGGAATCTGCTCCAAAGAGGTAGGGGAGAAGCCAGTGTATATGTGATATTTTTGGCCAGTCAAAGCCATGTGCAGTCAAGCTTTGCTGTTGTTTGGTCACAAAGTGATGTCTAACTCTTTGTGACCCCATGAACTATAGACCACCAGGCTCCTCTGTCCACGGGACTTCCCAAGCAAGAGTCCTGGGGGGATCTTCCTGAGCTAAGGATTGAACCTGCGTCTCCTGCAGCGGTCAAGCTTACATCTTGGTAAAACATTCCTGCTCATCACAGAGAGCAGACACCTTGAGTTAATGATTTTAGTGCTTTCCTGTGACTGGGAAGATGCAAGAATCTGGGGCCATTGGAATTCTTCCTGGGAAATGCGTCTAACTCTCTGGGCCCCCCCCACCCCGGGTTTATCCAAAGCTCATTGTGCCTTAGGTTGTTTCTCATTCTGAATTCCTCTCAGGGTGCAGTGAGAACTGGGTGGTGAAGAAAGATCTTGGTTCTGTGTTCCCAGGGCAAAGGAGGGAGGCTCAGCAAACCACGGTGACCTGCCAGTCACCAGGCCCAGGTGTAAAGCAAGGCTATGTGCCCCCACATCGGCCTGGGTCTGGCTTCACTGTCCCCCTCACTGGTTCCAGAGGTGAGCCCAGGCACACGGGTAGGAAAAACAGGGCTCCCTGCAGCCACCAGAGCTTCCTAATTATCCCCCGTGTCTCTGGTGAACTCCTTCCCTTAGGAAATGGGTCTCCATGGGAAGCAGGCTTCTGGGAGAAAGGCCCCAACCCTTTCCCCAGAGGACTAGCTCTCCACACAAGCAGCTCCCCGCAGAGAAGCCAGAAAGGAAAAGTCTTACAGATTTTCTACTTAGAAAACACTACTTTTCTCACATATAATGAAACATACTATTTATAAACGATGTTTTTAAAAAGTGACGGGATCTTGACAGTCCAGGGGTTAAGTCTCTGTGCTTCCAATGCAGGGGGAGCGAGTTTCATCCCTAGTCAGGGAACTAAGATCCCATATGGTGTTCAGCATGGCCAAAACATTAACTAATAATAAGAAGAAAAGTGACAGGATAGAAAAAAAAATAATGTTATACTCAAAAAATTAAAAAAAAAAAAACTATCCAGAATGTATAGGGAACTCATAAAATCAATCAGTAAAGGGTGTTAAGGAGAAAAACAACAGGCCCAAAATGATGCCACTTTTGCCAAAGCCCGTGACAACAGATCCAGACGTAACACTTGACCTAACTGTAGTCTCCACTCCCCCAGGGACGGTCTCGATCAACCAGCTTGGAACTCTGTGGTCAGCACCCATGAGCTAATCTGCCACATGGACCTTCTCCCTCCCTTAGAGGAGGAAGAGGCCATCTGCATGATAAAACCCTTCCCCCACCCCTCCAAAAAGATGTCCAGGCCTTAAAATAATCCTTTATTTTATTTTGCTAAAAGCTTCCTTGCCCACACCACCCCCCACCCACCCTGCCGACCCTTCTTGCTATAGAAACCTTCTATTCTGTGCAACTCCTCAGAGCACCCTTCTAGATGTGTGCTGCCGATTCATGAATCCTAATTAGAGCTTCAGATTTACTGGGCTGAATTCGGTTTTATAACAAGGCAACAACTCCATAGAAGAAATGGAAAAGGACAGAAATTGCAATCCAAAGAAACATCCATGGAAAATTCATATACAGAAGACAGGATCAATTTTATTAGTAAATGGGAAAATGCAAATTCAAGCAACTGGGAGAGGGGATCATTTTTCCACCTATTAAACTAATAAGAACTTAAAAGATTGGTCATTCCTAGTGGTGATAAGGTTGAGAAAATTGATAGTCAAAAGCTGTTGGCGGGAATATAAATGAGCACATCCTTTTAGGAAATCAATTTGTCCAGATTTATCAAACTATTAAACAGGCACCCCCTCCTGCAAGCAATTCAATCATTTCTGGGGTCCACATGAGAGAATACAGTCATGTGTGCACAGCTACGTAAATAAAAGGCTATTTGTCACAACATTTTACATAGTAGTGAAACTGACAAGTCAACTGGCCATGAATAGGAAAGGAACTAGGTAAGTGGTGCTTCATCACAAGTACAGAGCACCATGCTGCGGGTAGGAAAGATCTGAGCGTAGGTCAGATCACCAAAATATTTAGGTACAAAAAAAGCTGCTGAGTGACACGTATTATAATACTTCGTCAACATAAATTTCAACGAAGATAAAGACATATCCGTAGATACTCAAGTAGGTGTGTGTGTGTGTGTGTGTGTGTGTGTGTAGAAACAGGAGAGAATGTGCAAGGATTGCCTCCTGATGCTCACAGGAGTTAAGTCTGGGTACCAGTGAAGGGGAACGTTTACATTTTACCTTATGTTCTGCATTGTTTGAATATTCTTAAAATAAAATGCACCTGGGTAAAAGAAGACGGCAGTATTTTCCTGGCTGTTGAAGTGAATAGATTGTGAGGATGTCAGAGGCTGCAGCACCCTGGCCACGCCCCTCTCCCTCACCACCCCCCTCGCCGTCTCCACCCCCTTCCCTGGGACGATAGTGGGAGGTTGTACGTGTCTGGTCCTGATCAAGTCTGCCGGTGGCAGGAAGTCTCAAGCGTCCTCTCCGGACACTCAGCTTTCATGTGGTGTTCTCACTGGCTCCCTAACACTTTAATTACACACATGAACTGTTCCCTTCATTGTCCAGCGAGCTTAGCATGACCAACTGAAAAAGTCCTGTTCCATGCCCACCTATTCCATGACTTCTCACTCACTACACAACCCAGCAAGTAGGTTGACTTTACAGTCATTAAAAAAAAGAAACAAAACAGGCATGATGCTCACAGCACCCTTTTGGCCAAAAACTGGAAGTAAGCCAGCTGGCAAATGGCTAAATAAACTGTGATTCCTCTATACAAAGGGAATACTACTCAGCAATACAAAGGGACAAACTACCAATACACACAAATAAATCGTATTTCTATTACTAGCAATAAATACATGGAAATAATTTTTTTAAATATAACACCATTTATAATCCCTCATTAAAGATAAAGTACTTATATACAAATCTAACAAAACACATACAGGAATTGCTATGCTGAAAGCTACAAAACACTAAAGAAAGCAAACATCTAAATAAATGGAGTGTTCATGGACTGGAAGACTTACATTGTAAAAATATCAGTTTTCCCCAAAACTGATATACAAGTTTAATGCAATTCCTGTCAAAATCTCAGCAAGATTATTTTTTCGTAGATAGAGACAAGATTGTTTCAAAATTTATATGGAAAGGCAAAGGAACTAGAAGAATGAAAACAGCTGTGAAAGGAAGAACAGAGAAGGAGGAATCATAAATATAGCTGTCTACGTAAATTATTTATCTGCGGTAATCAAAGCTGCACAGTATTAGTGGAGAGAACCCATGGGACAGAAAAACACTGAAATAATGCCAACTGATTTTTGACAAACATGCAAAAGTAGTTCTATGGAGGAAGTATCGTCTTTTCAACAAATGATGCTGGAGCAACAGGATATCCATAAGTTAAAAAGAAGACTCCTTGATCTAAACCTTTTGATCTAAACCTCACATCTTATACAAAAATTAACTCAAAATGGAGCATAGATTTAAATGTATGGCATAAAACTATAAAAGTTCAGAAGGTAACCTATAGGAAAACCTTTGGGACATAGAGCTTAGTGAGTTCTTACACATGATACCAAAAGCATAATCCAATACATAAAAGAAAAAGTTGATAAAAAAAGACTTCACCAAAACTAAAAACTTTTGTTCTGCAAAAGCTTCCATTAAGAGGATGCCAAAATAAACTAGAATTGACAGTTTCTTTTAAAAGCTGAATGTACACTTGCCCTAAGAAACAATTATGATAAGGAACCATAAGCAATTGCACTCGAGCATTTATCTCAGAGAAATAATAATTTATGTCTACAAGAAAACCTATATGTGACTGTCCAGAGCGGTTTAATTTGTAAAAACCTGAAACTGAAAACAATCAGATATTCCTCAATGGATGAACAATTAAGCAAACTGTTTATGTGTATCTCCATGGAGTACTACACTTGATCTTAGCCAAAAAGCGGAGAAGACTTTGGAGAGTGCCTTGGACTGCAAGGAAATCAAACCAGTCAATCCTAAAGGAAATCCACCCTGAATATTCATCGGAAGGACTGATGCTGAAGCTGAAGCTCCAATACTTTGGCCACCTGATGCGAAGAGGTGACTCATTGGAAAAGACCCTGAAGCTGGGAAAAACTCAGGGCAAGAGGAGAAGGGGGTGACAGAGGATGAGATGGTTGGATGGCATCACTGACTCGGTGGACATGAGTTTGAAGAAACTCAGGGAGATAGCGGTGGACAGAGAAGCCTGGCATGCTGCCGTTCATGGGGTCGCAAAGAGTCAGATACACCTTAGCCACGACAACAACAACCGTGGAACACTTCTCAGCAGTAAAAAGCAACGAACTGTTGATACATGCCACAAATAGGATGGATCTCAATGTTTTTTCTGAGTTATAACTCTCAAAATTTCAAATAGTGTATGATTCCATTTATATATAACATTCTCGAAATGAGAACATTACAGAGATGGAAAACACATTAACAGTTGTCAGAGCTTAAGAATGCTGAGACAGGGAGGAGTGGGTGTGGCTATAAAGGGGTGCATGGAAGGGAGGGGCTTCTGGCTGTGCTGGAATAGTTATGACGCTTGATTGGAGTGATGATTGTAAGAATCCACTAATGTCCTAGAAGGGTACTCAGGATCTCTCTGCACTATCTTTGAACTTCCTTTGAATCTACAATTGTTTAAAAGTTAAGAGCTAAAAGTATTGATAATAATAAAGATTTTAGGAGTCTTTTGGGGGCACCGTCTTCTCTCTTAAGCTATGAGCCCTTCCCAAGGCTGAAGGAGGTTGGGGGAGACTGCACCGTAGCCTCTTATTAAACGTTTGTTGGGAGGTAATAATCCTGATGTTAGGTGGACACAAGTCGGGGTGGCCAAACCTTCCCAGAAGTTTCACATCTCCTTCCTAGGAAACCTGTTTGGCTCCTGGTCCTGGGAAGAAAAGTGAGAAGATGAGAAGGCTAAGCCGCTGAGTGGGAAGGAGGCTGGAAGCGGCAGCCATATCCTAGCCCACTAGGGGGCAGCAGAGGATGGTGAACGGCGCCCACATTTACTCTGGAGTGGAGGACTCTGGCCCAGGAGTCCTCTCCCCACTGGCTGCAGGTGTAAAACCAGCTTGAGCAGTCCCAGAGCCCTGAGAAGATGGGGCCTCGATGTCAATCAGGGGTCTCCTGACCCTGGGACTCAAGATAGAGAAGGAGCACTGAGTGGGCTTAGTATGGTCACCCCCGCCTTCCCTTCCTCTGTGCCGTCAATGGTTTAAGAGCTACCCACTCAGAGCACTTTGCTTTTCCCCGTCAGGGACAAGGGTGCTCAACCAGCCTGAATCTCAGAGAGGGGACAGAGACCCCTGACCATACAGCAGGACAGAGTTGTGCAGCTGTGCCCGAACTGGCCTCAACCTGCCAACCATGGACCTCTCTGAAACGGGCTCAGACCTGAGAAGGAGGAAAAACCTCTGAACATTCCCAGACACAGATTTGGAAGCTCAGTGCACCTGCTAAAGGCATTTTCTAGCTGATTCTTTAGGGCTAAAGGAGAGCTCCCTAGCATGGAGGCCAATGTTTGTTTCTTAGCATACCCTATGTCACCCAGAAATAGCACAAAACCAAGTCACTCTGCAATTTACTAGCTCTACGTTCTCAGACAGGGATTCCCTGGTGGCTCAACTGGTAAAGAATCCGCCTGCAAAGGAGACCCCAATTCGATTCCTGGGTCGGGAAGATCCGCTGGAGAAGAGATAGGCTACCCACTCCAGTATTCTTGGGCTTCCCTTGGGGCTCAGCTGGTAAAGAATCCGCCCACAATGCGGGAGACCTGGGTTCGATCACTGAGTTGGGAAGATCGCCTGGAGAAGGGAAAGGCTACCCACTCTAGTATTCTGGCCTGGAGAATTTCATGGACTGTATAGTCCATGGGGTCGCAAAGAGTCGGACACGACTTTCATGTTCAGACAAAGCACACTACCTCTCTTGTCCTCAGTTGCCTCGTCTGTATAGTGAGGGATATGATAACTCTGTCTCCCGAAGTTACTTTGATGGTTAAACAGAGTAAGTGAAGCGCCTTGCGTGGCACCTGGCCCCTCGTAAACCCGCAGTAAGCCTGCTCCGGCGCCCTCTGCGGTCCCTGGGACTGTTCTGCACCCAACACCGACTCCTGCAGCAGTATCCTCATTGGCCACCGGGAGGCGGTGTGGGACCACGGTGCAGGCTGTGAGCACAGCGGGGACTCACTCACCGGGAGAAAGAATTCTGCAGCCGGAGCAGCGGAATTGGAGCGTCGCAGCGAGACTGGGGCTTCCCTTCTCACTCCAGAGTGGCCCTCACAGTCTCCACAGCCCGGAAAAGACCCAGAATAGGTAAGACAGAGGCAACAGCTGGGATGGGGAGTCAGGAATCCTCCGAGGCTGAGAAATCTGACCCAGCTGGCACATTTAGGGCCCCTAGCCACTGCCCCATTCTGGACATCTTCCTAAAAGTTATGGGTGGGAGGAAGGGGGTGCCGTTCAAGATGTTTTTGGCTCCCTCTGGGGCAGTCTCACTTGGGCATGTATCTTTGACATGTTGGGTTGAGACAAGCTGGAGGTCTGAGTTAAGGAACTCACAAACCTGGAGAACTTGGATAAGGTAGTTAAATGCCATCTTTATTTTATAAAACGCAAGTTGTGTCGGTCCTTTTTAAATAAAATTCTCAAACAGCTTCCCAATCACACGTAGTATATATAATCCCAAACCCCCTCCCCCTAGACCTACAAAGCCAGGCCTAACCTTCCGTCTCCCCTCCTCCCTCTCCCCTCCCTGTCAGGCTGCAAAGCAGGCGCTTTCCACATCTCCATCTGTGCACTGACCGGTCCCTCTGCCTGCACCTTCTCCCTCCAGAGGTTGGCATGGCTCATTCCCTGACTTCACTCAGGTCCCTGCCTTCTTCCCAGAGAGGACCTTGCTAACCCTTAACCTTAACCTTTCCTTCACAGCACACAGGGCTACCCAGCCTAACATCAGATTATATGTCTGAGTTTATGTTTACTATCTTTCTGTCTCAGGAGAATGTAAGTGCAGGGAGGGCCAGGCTCTTGGCATTCTGTTCCTCTGTCACTTAGTAGGAGCTCACTAAATATTTGATGAATGACTGCATGACCTAATTAATTAATCTACAAAATGTGGAGGCTCAAGGAAGACTCTTGATGGTGACAGCTCTCTGTAAATTTAATTCAATGTATATTACTGTATTCTGATTTTTTGCCTACCATACAGGCTTTAAGCATCGCTGTTGTTATTTTCATAAGGAGAATGTGATGGGGAAAAAAAATCTGATCGGAGCGTGGGAGCCATCCAGTCCATCCTCTTTCTTCCGGTTCTTAGAGCTGGGGGTACCCATCATACCAGCGAAGAGCAAATTCCCCGGGCTCCACAGAGGCGCTGGAGACTGTGGTCCTTCTTCACTGTGCCCTGCCCCCCTTTCAGCCCTCTGGGCCTGGAGTTCAAAGAAAGAAGGAAGAGATACCCCTTTCCACCCTCCTCCCCATACCGGGCTGCTCCACACTGGTCTCCCTTTCCCTGAGAGCCAGGTCGCCTGAAACTTGTGCCTCCGTTCCGGCCCAGGACAGCCTGAGCCCCCGGAGATTCCGGGTTGGGGGTCACAGGACAGCGCGCAGGAAAATACCTTCCTGGAGCACCACGCTCCCCTGGCGGCTGGTGGAAAGCGGAGAGCCAGAGAGGCCGAAGGATCACAGTAGTGTCAGCGAGACCCGGGAAGCGGACTGCGTGGAGAAAGAACCCGGGGCCAGAATCCTTCGGCGCGGACAGAGGAGAGCAACCCGCTCCCGAGAGCTGGATTCCGATCCCCGCAGGACGCCACCACCGCCTCCCCCGCCTCCCCGCGCCGGGGAGCCCCGACGCTTGTGCGCAAGTAACAAGTGTGCGATTACGAGTGCAACTGGCGTGTGCTCAGGGGCACTGACAAGCTCCTGAAGAGGCTGGGTGCAAGGAGCTTCACCATCCACACAAAGAGCTCTTCGATGAGGACCATTTAAATGAGGGGGTTGGCGGGGGGAACCGAGGGGAAAGTGTTGGGAACCTGGGGAGGGGGTTGGATACGGGTATTAAAAGCGCGATCTCGCCTGAGTCCGGGCGCCGCAGCTCCAGAGAAGGGACCCTCCGGGGCGGGAAGCGCGGGGAGGGCGAGCTCCTGGGCCCGCTTCTCGCCTAGTCTCCGCGGAACTTTTCCCCCTCCCGCTTCCTTCGCTCAGCCTCTCTCGGGGCGGTCTCCGGGGACTGTCTCTCACATCCATTCTCCTTTCCTCCTTGATTTATGCTGCAGAGTGGAACGACCTTCCCTGACCTCATTTTCATGACGGCGCGAGCACACCCGGAGCCGGCTACGCACATTCCGGAGCAGGCGCGCGCCGACACACACACACACACACACAAGTCCCCGGCTGCAGGACGCTGCCCATTTCTGAGTTCACACCAGCTCCGCCACTGTTCTGGGCACTGCCGGGGCTGTGGACGCTCAAAGGATAGATCCTCATTAGCATCTGGCTTTGAATATTATTTGCATTTTATTCATTTCATGTCAAAACGCTCAGAACTCTTCCCCAGCCCGCACCTCTCCCCGGAGCTCGAGAGTCGTGGGCCTCCAGCCCGAGCCTCTTCCCGGTGGGCCGCACGTCTGCTGGCGGCACCCGCCCCCCTCCCTTCACTCACCCTCGCCGGGACCCGGCACCGACCACCGTCCACCGCCCCGACGAGCGGGAGTATGGTCTCCTGAGCTCTTGGCAAGTTCCAGGCCCAGCGCTAAGGGTTTCTATGAAGTGCATTTAGTCCTTACAACATCCCAAACCTCTAAGCACTACGTTATACCCATTTGAGAACTGGGGAAACTGAGTCACAAAGACGGCTTAATCAAGGTCATGGAGCTAAAAAAAAAAAAAAAATGAAGGAAGCGGAACTGAAACCCAAGGCGGCGGGACCCCAAAGCCGGAAAGCTTAACCGCTTCGCCCGCCCCGCCTCGTGCAAGGTCAAAGCGAAGGTAATTGCGACAGGAGAAAGCAGGTTTTCCTACACGGAAGAAAGTCTTTCTCGGCTCCTCCCCGACCCTTCCCCCCAGTCGGCGGGGAGGGGACCCGGGCGCATTCCCCTGGCTGAGGCTCGCGCCTCCCCTCTCGTCGGGCCGCCCCCACCCCGGTCCTGACCCCCTTCCCAGCGAGGGCTCGGCCGGGTCCGGCCGCCGTGCTTTCGGGGTCGTCTGTCGGCGCTGGCTAGTTAAGAAAAATAAACAACGTTCCAAATGAAGGCGATTCCTTTCAACCCAAGCCCCGCCGCCTGCCAGAGAAATGCAAACAGCGGGGGACGGCCCGAGTCCGCCCGGGGCCCCGCGCCCGAGCTGCGGGTGGGAGGGCTGGGCCGCGTAACCCGAGACGCCGCGCCGGCTCCCCGCGCGCTGCCCTCCGCCTGCCCCTTCGCCCCTGACCCCGCCGGCGGCGCGCCCGGCCCGCGCCCGCCTTCCCCGGCGCCCCCCACCGGGCCGGGACTCCGGCCCGCCGTCCTCGGCGCCCCGAACTGCCCCCGCCCCCAGAACCATCGGCTCCGGCCCCCAGCCCGACCCGCCACCCGGGGAATCCCAGCCGAGTCCCGCGCGACCACGTGGGCTCCCGGCAGCCACGGTCCCCTGTGGCGGCCGCGCGCCAGGCCTCAGTCCTATTGGATCATTAAACACCGAGAGGAAGATGGGCAGGGGTGTCAGAAAGCCGCCTAGCAAAGTATTGCCTAGTGAGTGGAGCAGGGTGGGGAGTGCTGCTTCCAGAAACGCCCCCTCTCCATCCTGCGGTGAGCGACGGGAGAAGCTAAGGGTGCTACAGCAGGCTATGGCCACCCCGGGCCCGAAGAAGCCGCAGGGACGGCATATGCTGGCGCGAGTGCCCAGCCCTGGCCGACCAGGTGAGCATCGCTTCTCTCTTACTCGGAGGCCTGGTTGTCCCCCAAGTCCTCTGCCTCTGGGGAAACCTGCGACCTGGGCCACCAGGGGGAGCCGTCGGTCGAGGAGGACGACTCCTCTCGCTTACAAACCGCCCTTCAAGGATACGCCTCCAGGTGTGCGGTCCACGCAGGACGCGACCGTGCCAACCTCATTTTTACTGCTGCGCGAGTGACTCTAGGGACTCGCCGTGGCTGGTGTGCAACAAGGCGTCTCGAACAGTCCTCGGGGCCGGGCGCGAAGACTAGAGGGAGTCCTGGGACCCCGGCTCCACGGCCTCACCAGCTGGAGAAGAGGGGTCGCGGCGCCTCTAGGCCTGCCGGCCCCGCCCGTCAAAGTGGCCCCGGGGTTCGCCGGAGCCTCACCCCCTTGCGGCCACGTGGCCGGCGTCCTCCCGGCCACCGTTCGAGGGGCTCGGAGTGCCGAGGAGGGGCGGTGACGCACCCGCTTCCTCCGAATTCTTTCCGCGCAAAGCTGGGCGGCGCCGAGATCGGCGGGAAATACCCAGTATCAATCTCCCGTCTGCTTCGAGAGCTCAGGGGACAAGCGAAGACCGGGAATTCCACCGGCTTCCGGTCCCTTTAGCCCCGACTCCTTTTCTCGGGACAAGAGTGTCTGTCTGTCGGTCTGTGTTGTGTGCGTTCTTTCCCTGCGTTCGCTTTCCGGCTCCAACTATTGGCCGGGTTGGGAGCGCAGGGCTCTCCCCGGAGCAGTGCTCACGAACGTGCGCACTCGCGCGCACAGACGCTCGCCCACCTTTCCAAGTAAGGTGTCCCTTGGCACCGCTGCGCCGCTAAGCTCATCGGCTGCCGCGGTTCAAACACTTCTCCAACTCCTGGCATCGACTGTCCCCCAGTCTCTTGACCCGAACTGCAATCAAAACTCTCTAACGGTGCTGAGCCGGTCGTTTTGCCTCCTCCCAATACCCACCCCGCACACACGTAGACTCCGCGTTAGAGATTTTCTCTCTCAATTTTTCTTGTGACACCGAGAAAATCTTTCTGCAAGGATTTCCTATCCAGGCTTCCAATGAGTTGGGTTTTTTTTACCGCCCCCCCCCAACATAGTAAAGGGGAGGAGAAAATTTCAGAGTGTAGAGGAAAGGTAGCTATGAACAGTACCAACGCCCTCCCTCCCCATCTCCCTAACTCGGTTCCTTTCCGCCAGCTGAAACCGAGCGATTCTACCAGGAAGGAAGCCGTTCCTTTGAGGTCCTTCAAGAAGGGCTACTTTGGAGACGCGCGATAGATAAATCTGAGCGGCCTGAATTACCACCGCCGCCACCAGCACCACCACCCCGCCCAACCATTGCTCCACCTCGACCCTACAGTATAGACGTGACCCTAAAGAGCCCACTAAGGAAGCGGGTTTGCAAGCCCAGATCCGAGTTCCTGGGGGCAGCGTTTGACACTCGGCCCTTCGCTCTTCTTCCCCCTCCCCCTAGTCCGGTCTTCCTCTTCCACCCCACCCCCGACCCTCGCGTGGGACTCAGAGCTGATCCTGGGGCGAGGACGCGGCTGACAGTTAAATTGCAATGTAGGCCGAGGCAGGGGGTGGGGGGGTGCGGAGAAAAAGGACCGTGTCTCTTTAACGGGCCCTGCAGACAAAGCGTCTCCCCTCGGAGCAAGCGGAGTCGGGTGCAGCCGCGCGCAGACCTGTCAGCGCGTCTCCCGCGCTTGGGAGAGAGTTTGCAAAGTCATAATTATATCTCTTAACCTGTCTTGCTCTCTGCAGAAGAAGGTCCCATTATATTGAAATGAGATTATTAGCCATCAAATACTTTCTTTCTCGGGAGTTTTTTTTTTTTTTTAATTCAAATACCTTAACGACTTGGCAATTGCATTTTGATCAGATTTAGTTGGCGCCCCAGCCCGGCGCGGGAGCCAGGGCGGGAAGCCAGACGGTTGGGGAGGGAAGAGGGGGTGGCAGAAGAGTTTGCAAAGAGAAGCGACCTCCTCTCTTTTACCCTTCTCTTAGGTCTCATCTACCTGGTGGGGACCTCTGGATCTGGGAAGGAGGTGTGAGAGAAGAGAAGTTGGGGCAAGGTAGGGGAACACCTTCTATTCCCTCGGGATGGTTGGCTTAAACCGCTTCATGAAAATAGAAAGTGAATTTCAGGCCGGGCGGATGTGGACCGTGGAGCGGGGACCAGGATCAGGATACGGAAGTCTGAGGGCTGCAGATAGGGGTGGCTTTGGGACACCAGGTAAGGACCGAGGCTGCAGCTGGTTGGTCTCCTGGGCTTAGCTGCTTCCTTTCGAGGTGGGCTCAAGCCTCCCGCTGGGATCCTAGTGGATGGAATTTCAGTACGTAATAAGTGGGGTTTTGCTCTATGCCCAAAGGCTGTCTGGTTTTGCCGAATATTGTGAGCCCCTTGAGGGAGAAGTCCGTCTTGTTTCCAGACCCTGGAATTCCTGTCCCCACTGCCAGCAGGGCCCTCCCTCACCCCTCACCCCATCCTCTCCCTGGTCGGGGAGCTGGGGGCAGTGAAGTGGAAGATTTTCCAGACTCTAATTGTAAAGCCTCTCACTTTGACTTCCCCTTGCGAGAGGAGCAGCCAGACTTGTGTTTTCTTTGGCTTTAGCCCAGACTCAAGGAAAATGTAGGGAGCAAGACAGCTCCCCAGTTCCCCTCCTCCCAGCTCTCATGCTTCATATAGAATCCTGGTGGGTCCAATGGAGCATCTGGTTCCACCCCCACAACCTCCCAGGTGAGCAGCTCTCTTCAAGTATTCAAATAGCAAAATGGGGATCTAGAATCCAAACACTTGGCTTCTAGACCGGGCTAGAACCACACCACATTAGACCAGTCAACCCTTGTCTCTGTTTCTCCTTGTGCACAGTGAAGACCTTGAACTTGAGATCTAAATGGTCCCTTTCATCTCTGACCATTTTATTTTCCTAAAAAGAAGGTTCTTATACCGGTGTGATCTTCTGGAAGATTCCAGGGAGACCATACCACTCTTCTCCCATCTCTTCAAAACAGCACCCAGGGGCTGAGGCACATCGATTGTGCTTTAAAAGCCTCCAAATACAAAAACTTTGAGATCCTTTCAGTATCCACTAAAGTCGAAGCATGACCATACCTATGCCCCAGCACTTCCATAGGTAGGCATTGCTGCAACAGAAATGCATACTGAATTTGACAAAGGATATATATCCACTAATGTTCATACAGTGCTCCTCACAATAGCTTCAAACTGGAAACTACCAAATATTCATTAACAGTAAATAAACTGGTATAGTCGTACAATGGAACTCTCTCGAGAAGAGAAGAACAAACTATAGCTATATAAACACCATGGATGGTTCTCACAATGCTGAGCAGAAGAAGCCAAACACAAAAGACTACATTCTCCTTGGTTCCATTTATTGAAAGGACAAAAAGAGGCAAAATGAATCTCTGTTACCACAAGGCAAGATGGTAGTTACTTCAAGAGAGGATGACATAATGGATAAAGTGGAAAGGAGTATGAGGGAGGCGTCTGGGTTGATGATGATCTGATTCTGGAGCTGGTTACACACAGTGTGTTCAGTTTGTGAAAATTCACTGAGATGTGCAACTCTGTTCAGTGCATTTTATGAATATTTTGAATATTTTATGAATATCATGAATATTTAAACCTTATATTGAACATTTCTTCTCCCCAATCCTTGATCTCATCCACATACTCATGCCTTCTAATGCCTCAAACTCCATACTGGCAGGAAATCAATCCCTAAAGTGGATTTGGCTCTCCTGCCCTATGCTTAGCCCTGTGAAAAATACACAGATGTATTTTAGTCCCTACCCTCAAAAGGTTTGCAGTTGAGTTTAGGGGCAGATGAATACATAGGAAACAATTGAGGAAATGACGTGTAGCATAGAGTGATTGGTTTATGAGCGGGTGAGTTAGACAGCCTGAATTTGAATCCCACATCCACCACCTACTGCTTACGTGACTTTGGACAAGTGACTTGATCTCTCTGGGCTCCCATATCTGAAATATGAAGAGGACCACACATGTAATCTACATTTGGGTCTGGTATGAGGATTCTACCAAACAGTCTGTGCAACAGCATGGGATAAGTGCTCCATAGATGTTAGATACCATTCTCCCCTGCGATGGTGGCAGCTCTGACTCACACTGTTCAGAGTTCTGAGAAGAGGGGGATGAATGTAAGTTGGGGGAGGCAGGAAAGGCCTACTGTGGGAGAGACAGTTTGAACTGGGAGAGGTTGGTGAAAGAAGGGCTTTAGAAAGATCTTCTGGCATTGTCTGGAGATATTTTTAGTAGTCACAACTCAGAATGTGTGTGTGGTAGGTGGGCAGTGCTCCTAGTACCTAGAGGGTAGAGGTCGGAGATGCTTCTAAACATCCTCCCATATACAGGGCAGCCCTCACGACAAAGAATTATCTTGTCCAAAATGTTAATGGTGCCAAGGTTGAAAATCCTAATCTGGAGGATAGAGAGGATTTACTGGCAATGGGAAGGCGTTCCAGCAGGAATAAGGAAATCCTGATACAAACGGGGGCTGGACGGTATTGGGCGATGTCCAGAAGTGCCCTCCAGTCTTCATCCCTCAGGCTGCAAGTTCCTCATCCACCTCCCAGATTTCAGAATGTCCTGACAGTTTAGAAGGCTCATCCAGTTTCTTTGCTGCCCTTACGAGAGATGGATAAAGCAGAGCAGATTCTCAGGAGATTTGCAAGCCCATGAGTGTCACATCTCATTGGAACCACAATTGGAGGAAACCCCTGAGGTCTCAGGGGTCAGAAGGGGGAGGGACTTGACCACCATCATGCAGCGCAGGTTGGTATGCTGGGAATTGACCCCAGAGCTCTATTTTTTCAATCAAAGGTTTTATTGATTGATTGATCTGACTGCACAGCACGGCATATGGGATCTTAGTTCTCTGACCAGGGATCAAACCTGTGCCCCCTGCGTTGGAAGCACAAGGTCTCAACCACTGGACCACCAGGGAAGTCCCTAGAGCTCTATTGTTGATGTACAACAAACTAGCGGAGAAGGGACTGCAGAAATCGATTAATCTAGAATTGGAAAATATGACACTTTTTAAAAGTCAGAAGGAGAGTTGTAACTGAACTTTGGAAGTGCCCAAGAGAATTATGTGATTCTCTAAGGGACAAGTATAATTCTGGGGTCTCAAACCATGCTTTATGGCCATAGGGTTTCAGAAAAGAGAAAATAGACATTGATTAATCAAAATGTTTCTTTCTTGGACTTCCCTGGTGGTACAGTGGATAAGAATCTACCTGCCAATGTAGGGGACGGGGGTTCAATCCCTGGTCTGGGAAGATTCCACATGCGGAGAAGCAGCTAAGCCCGTGGCCCGCAACCACTGAAGCCCATGGGTCTAGAGCCTGTGCTCCACGAGAGAGGCCGCCATGGTGAGAAGGCCCAAGCTCTGCAGCTAGAGGAAGCTGGTAGCAACAAAGACCCAGCTCAACCAAACATGGTAAAAAAATTCTCTCTTGAAGCAATTCCTATATGCCAGGTACTGTACGTAACACTAGGGATACAGCACTGGATGAGAGGCAAAGCAAAACTTCATGGGGAAGGGGGTGGAGTGGGGAGGAGGAGGATAAATAAAACGGTACATAATACAATGCCATGCACTCAGTTGAGCACCTACTTGGGTTAGCTGTTCTTCATAAATATTTCCAATTTCACAAGAAGCTTTAAGGTAGAAATTCTTTTCTCCATTTAAGATGGAGAAACTGAGTCCCAGAGAAGGTCAGTGGTTTCCTCAGAATAGAGGGACTAATAAGTGGAAGATTCAGGTATTGAAATTAGATGACCAATTTATGATTAAAAACATCTAGTAAATTTACAGAGCACATCCTTAATCTGATAAAGACTACCTGCAAACAAAACCTTATAGCAATCATCTTATTTAATGACGAAATAGTGAAAGCTTCCTCCTTCAGATCAGTATAAGATATAGATACCCATTCACAACAATGTTCTAGTCAACATTATATTAGACATATAAGGATTGGAAAGAGGAAGGTCAAAATATTATTATTCATAGATGACATGTCATACATAAGAAAATCCAGAAGAATCTACAAACTATAAGGATATGTGTACTTCATGAAGTCACTGAATACAAATGATATACCTAGATACATCTATACCAGCAGCAAAAAAATAATAATAATAATAGAAAATGATATTATAAAAGCAAAACAATAGGCAAGTAATAGCTAAAGAAAATGAGGCTTCTTTTTGAAGTGATAAAATGTTTTTAAATTGATTGTGATGGTTACACATATTTATGAATATACGAAAAGCCATTGTACATTTTTAAATGGGTGAAGGTAGTATGTGAATTGGACTTCCCAAGTAGCACAGTGGTAAAGAATCCGCTTGTCAGTGCTGGAGATGCAGGAGACCTGGGTTTGATCCCTGGGTCAGGAAGATCCTCTGGAGGAGGAAACGGTAACCTATTCCAGTATTCTTGCCTGGGAAATCTCATGGACAGAGGAGCCTGGTGGACTACAGTCCATGGGGTTGCAAAAAGTCAGACATGACTGAGCATTCATGTTGATCATCAGTATGTGAATTATATGTCAATAAAGCTGTTATTTTAAAAAGTAAGGGTATTACAGAGGCCTCTCATTCCTACACTACCCATCACCAATACTTAGAAAAATCCTGTATAAAAAATAAAATTTTCAACAGCAACAAAAACCATCCAGTGCCTAGGAATAAATCTAATGAAAACTGTATAAGACCTCTACACTGAAACTATAAAATATTGTTGAGAGAATTTAAAGACCTAAATAAATGAAGTGATATAACCTGTTCATGAAGATTCATAATTTAATATCAGTTCTCACCAAACAGATCTGTAGATTCAATACAATTCCAATAAAAATCCCATCATTGTGTTTATGGAAATTGAACCCTGGTGGACCTGACTCCATGGTCCATCAAAACTGGACACAATAGGAAAAAATACAAGGGTCACAGTGTCCCCCATTCCCAGGGTTACAGGCAGACATAACTGAAAGCCCATCAAGACCTTCAGTCATACAATCAGGACCCTAGAAAGCCCAATTTGGAATAAAATTGAGAAAATATATTCTCAGTTAAAACAGATCCTTACTCTGCTTTCAGTAGTTACAAGAGAAAGACCATAACTGACTAAATATCTTTTTATTTAAAACAGAATGGTGGAGAGGACCGGGGTTTGTCACGCTCCACAAGTGACATCACTGGGGATAGGGCTTCCAGGCTGAGGAAGTGGCTCCCTCCCAGTGGGATATAGGTGTGCAGGGGCTCCTCTGGCCAGGACTTGGAGAGCGGGTTAAGAAACCCCCGAGGCCACATGCCCATGGGTGCCAGCCTGCGTGGTGGTGTGGCACTGCAGGAAGCCCTTGGCTTGTCCCCAGAGGCCAGCTGGGACTTGGCGATCGCCCTGGGCTTCGGAGACTTCTGGGAGGACTGAGGCTTGAATGCAGTCCCGGGAGAAGACAGCTGCTTCCTTCCAGACGAAAAGCTGGGGAGCGCCTGAGAGGCTGGGCGGGAGACGGGAGAGGGCCGAGGGTGCAGCACGGCTTTGGTCCTCAGGCTGCACCCGCAGAGGCAGGGCTCAGAGACGTGGGCCGCAGAGGGGCAGGGCCGGCCCCCCAGGCTGCACTCTGCCTCCCATCCAAACTCTCTGGGGTGCCCACCTTTCCTAAAAGGGGGAAATGTCAGATCAGTTGAGAAGAGACTCAGGAGATAGATTTTTTTTCTTTTTTTTTTTTTTTTTAATGCAAGGAAAGTGCTTCCCTGCCTCAGTACAATACTCACTCAGCCTCTTTCTGGGGCAGGTTCTCTTCTTGCAGGATCGAGGACTTAGAGACAGACTCTACCACAGGGGATCTCTTCATTTTCTCTGAAAAGAGGAGGAATTGAGAGCTGGTGGGGAGTGGGCTGAGGGCTTGGAATAGCAGTGAGCCAGAGGAGCTTTCGATGAGATGTGGGGAGGAAGGACCAGGAGAAGCAGCGTGGGGCCTCCCGGCTGGAGGATTAGAATGCCCCCAAACCCTCTGTCCCCACACACACCTCTGGGAGGGGGAGCAGTCAGACTCACTATTGTACAGTCTGAAACTGGAAAATAGAAGGATCTAACTGGGGAAGAGAGGGGGATTCTCTTATCCCACCTACTGAAGCACCTTTCCGAGTCCACAGAAGTCTGCTTGGTAGGCATCACTCAGGGCCCCTGTCCCTACTGTGATGTCACAGAAGGGTTCCACCTGGTAAGGGCTGTGGACCCAGGTTCCCCTGGGAGCCAGGAAGTCCTGCCTCTTCCCCTGGTGGTACAGTAGGAGCATCCTTTCCAGAAACACTTCAGGCTCGTTCTTCACGCACATTATCACATGTCCTCCATGGGCTCCTCACAGGAAGGACGTGCGGCTCTCTGGGCCTTGCAGTTTAGTTGTGGAGAAGCACACACGGGACACTCTGTGTACCCCACTGGTGTGTACCCTACTGGTGTGTACCCTGAAGCACGAGTGATGGCACCAAGAGCTAATAAGCTCCATTTCTGCAGGCTGGGGCATCCTGAAAGCTCCCTGCTGGAGGACAACGGGTGGAGCCGGCCTTAAGGATGTATGAGATGTGGGTGGAGGAACCCAGAAAAGATGCCAGGGATAAATGCAAAGCGGGGTCAGGAGCCGAGAGACCAGCTGGGCTTGGGCCGCGGATTCACATTTGCTTTTTGTTTGTTTTTGGCCGTGCCACTCAGCATATGGGATCTTAGCTCCTCAACCAGGGATCAAACCCACACCTCCTGCAGTGGGAGCGCAGTCTTTTCATTATTATTCTTTTATTTATTTATTTTCGGGTGTGCTGGGTCTTTGCTGCTGCATGGGCTCTTCTCTGGTTGTGGCAAGCAGGAGCTACTTTCTAGGCACGGCATGAGGGCTTCTCATTGCAGGGGCTTCCCTTGTTGCAGAGCGCAGGCTCCAGGGTGCTCAGTGTCAGTAATCACAGCATGTGGGGGTCTCCAGAGCACAAGCTCAATAGTTGGGGCACGTGGACTTCGTTGCTCTGAGGCATGTGGGATCTTCCAAGATCAGGGATCGAACCCATGTCTCCTGCATTGGCAGGTGGATTCTTTACCACTGAGCCACCAGGGAAGCCCCAGAGCACAGTCTTAACCACTGGACCAACAGGGAAATCCCTGGATTCACATTTGTGGGAACCAGGCGATAAAAGATGTGAAGAAGCAGCAGGGAACTCTAGTGGGGAAGCTCTTAGGTACCTAGGTGAGGACTGGGGACTTACTGAGGGTAATGGAACATGCGTGCTCAGTCGTGTCCAATTCTTTGTGACCCCATAGACCATAGCCCACCAGGCTTCTCCATCCATGGGATTCTCCAGGCAAGAATACTGGAGTGGGTTGCCATTTCCCTCTCCAGGGGATTTTCCTGACCCAGGGATTAAACCCGCATCTCCTGCATTGCAGGTGGATTCTTTATGCTGAGCCACCTGGGAAGCCCCAGGGTAAGGGAAAGCCTCTGGGAAATGAGGTGAACTAGAGGCAGGGTGCTCAAGGAAACAGATGGTGCGCTCAAGTTCAGAGAATTGAAAGAAAGCTTGATAAAGGATGTTTTTCTTTACTAGGGCTTCTGTAATAAATTACCACAAACTGGGTGCTAGAACTACAGAATTTTCCTTCTCTCTCTGTTTTGGAAGCCAGAAGTCTGAAATCAAGGTGTTGGCAAGGTTAGTTCCTTCTGGAGACTCAGAGAAAACTGACACATGCCTCTCTTGCATCTTCTGGTGGCTGCAGACAGTCCCTGACATCCCTTGGCTTGCAGCTGCCTCACTCCACTCTCTGCCTCCATCATCACATGGCCTCCTTCCCTAGGTGTCTTTACATGGCCTTCTTATAAGGAAGGACACCAGCTTTTGGAGCTAGAATCTACCCCAAATTGGTATGATCTTAACTAATTGCATCAGCAAAGACCCTCTTTCCAAAGGAAGTCACCTTCTGAGATTCTAGGTAGACGTGAATCTAGGGGAGTGGAACAAGATTCAACTCAGCACAAAAAGACTATCATTTACAAAGGTATAGACAGATGTAGGGAAACCCCAAGGAAGAGTGCAGCATCCAAGGCTATAAAAGGAGAGGACTGTAGGTGCTTTATAAAGGCAAGGGGAAGGAATGTCAGGCAGAGAAGGCCACCTTGGACTTCCCACCAGGGAAGTCCAGTGGCTAGGACTCTGTGCTCCTAATGCAGGGAGCCCAGGTTCAATCCCTGGTCAGGGAACTAGATCCCACATGCTGCAACCTGGCACAGCCAAATTAAAATAAACAACAACAGAAGGCCACCGTGAGAAGAGCTGTGAGTGTTGTTGGAGCCCAAACCAACCCCGTGGGGAGCACAGCAGGGCAGCACCTGCCATGACCTCTCCCTACTCCCTCACACCTCAGTCATGCTTCCCACCCAATAGGAAGCCAGAGGCAAGGGGGCCATTGAGGCAGCCCTTTCAGATCACCCCCCCAAGATGGCCAAGGGGTTCTGGAGAGGCAGACAGAAGCCAGCCAAGAGGTCACATAACACCAGCAAGGCGTTGACAGTCGGCACGACACACTGACAGGAGGCAGACGAAGGCCCCACGAGGGGCAAAGGTCTGGACAGAGACTGTGGGGTGACGGTCCCTCCCCAACCCTCAAGCCTGGTGTTCTTTAGGCCCCAGTCATGCGGGTGAACCCTGGGTACCCATTGACATCAGGGAAGGAAGCCTTGGGGTAGAACAATGGACCCCAAATCCTGGGCGAGGAAGTTTGATGGGGGCACTTAAGGCCCTTGAGTCCACACTCTGGCCCAGGATCAAACTTAGACCTGGTCACACTAGTTGGCAGGCTACCCTTTTTTTATTTTTGGCTGTGCTGGGTCTTTGTTGTGGCACATGGGTTTCTCTAGTTGGGGCACCCAGGCTTAGCTGACCTGCAGCATGTGGGGTCTTAGTTCCCTGAATTCACATCCCCTGTATTGGAAGGTGGATTCTTAACCACTGGAGCACCAAGAAAGTCTCTCAGTGTTTGAAAGTTGAATTTGAACATTTTCAGGTGGGGCCTTCATGCTCATTTACCTTTAGCCTCAACTATGCCTTCCTGTGCTCTCCAGGGCCCACCTTACTGCTGTCCATTGTGTGCCCAGCCCAAGGAGGCATTTAAGTGTTCAGCCTCTACTTGAGGACACAGAGTGAAGAGGAGAAAATAGACTAGCCATTCAGGTTGAGGTTCCCCAGCCCTGTGCACCTCCCCTGTCCCAGACAGAGATACCCCAAGAAGGAGGGGATAGGTCCCTGCTCATGGGGAAAGGCCAAGAGAGAGTATGGCCCGGTGAGGGACTGGGGAAAGGGTGTCTTTACAAAGAAATGTCTCCCAGGACGGCCCTGGAGCCACTTGGGTACAGGCAAGAACTAGTTTGTTGGGGGTTTTTTCTCCATCCCTTTCCAGGGCTATTTATCAGATCAATTGCCACTTGGAAACATGGAAAGAGCTTGGATTTTTTTGTTTCTGAAAACGTGGGTTTCTACACTCTCAGTCTGGCAAGGGCTGGGACAAATTCTCCAGTACCACCAGGCCTTGTGTTCCCTTTCTATAAACAATGATGCTCATCTCATAGGGTTGCTATAAGGATGAGGCGAGGAAAAGTCTCTGCTGGCTATAAAATCAAGGGCAATTGTAGTCACTGTGTACTTGCTTCCTTCACGTCCTTCTCTCCATCCTCTAGTTCACATCAGTCATTCTACCCAAACTGGACAAGTCAAGGTCTCCAGTGACCTCCTCTCGGCCAGATTCAGTGATCAGTTCTCAGTCCTCATTGTTATCAAGGTATCTGGAGCATCTGGGGTTTCCTGTCTTCTTGAAATACTTGCTTCCCATTTGCTCCAAAACCTCAAGCGCTCCCCCGATCATCCTCCTCCCTCCCTGGCTGCGCCTTTTCAGTCTCTCTTGCACTACCTTTTTCTCCTTCCTGACCTCAGTGAGAGTCAGTGTCCCAGAGCTCCATCCTTGGAGCCCCCTGCCCACAATCTACACACGCATCCTTGGTGACTGGACTTGTTACCCTGGGCTGCAGTAACAAAGTTCCTTGTGGTTTTAAAAGCAGAGATGGGGTGGCGAGGGAGCTAAGAGAGGGGTTCAGGAGGGAGGGGACACATGTATGCCTATGGCCGATTTGTGTTGATGTATGGCAAAAAAAAAAACCACACACACACACAATACTGTAAAGTAATTATCTTCCAATTAAAAATTTTTTTAAAAAAGGTGTATTTTCTCATAGCTCTGGTAACTAGAAGTCTATCAAGGCACCACACTCCCTCCAGAGGCTCTAGGCAAGACCCTCTCCTTGTCTCTCCTGGCTTCTGGGTGTTGCCTGCAATCCTTGGCTTAAACAGCAAAGCTCCAATCTCTGCCCCCATCTTCACATGGACTTCTTCCCTCTTGTAAGTCTGTGTCCAAATTTTCCTCCTCTTAAAAGGACACCAGTCATTGGATTTGGGCCTGTCCTAATCCAGAATGACCTCACCTTAACTTGATTAAATCTTCAAAAACTTATTTGTAAATAAAATAAGATCACATCCACAGTTCATGGTGGACTTAAATGGGGCCGGGCAAGGGGTGATGCTGTTCAACTCAGTATAGTGATCTCATGGTTTTGAATACCATCCATACATCTTAACTTTAACTTGTGCTGTGCTCAGTCGTGTCTGACTCTTTGTGACCCCATGGACTGCAGCCCGCCAGGCTTTTGGAGTGGGTTGCCATTTCCTACTCTAGGCTATCTTCCCAACCCAGGGATTGAACCCACATTCGTCTCTTACATCTCTTGCATTTATAGGTGGGTTCTATACCACTAGCACCACCTTTATTAACTTCCAAATATATATCTCCAGCCCACACTTGGTGCCTGCTTTTCCTGCTTCATATCTCCTGCCCTCTCCACACCTCTGCTCAAGTGCCAAGCCATCACCTTGGACTTACAGTGTCCTGAGTGAACTGTTTGGCAGCCGTGGTCCTCCACTTCCTCTGTAAATGGCAGACCCAAGAAAATCAAACCAGAGTCCACCTGGTGAAGAACTCCCTAGAATGACCCTCCCACTCAACTCTGGACACCAGTGGCTGGACTCCTGCACAGAAGATGAGAGAAGCTTCTCTAGCCAAATCAAATGACTCCACAGAAAAAAGCAACATATAGTAGATCTGGAACTTCCAGTAAAAACAGCCACTGGCCACCTGATCAAGACATGTGAGCCCGTAAGCCCACCAAGGCTTCCAATAAGAAACATCCAAAATTAAACAAGTATCTGAGAAAAGATTCAAACATTAAAGGAAGAATTAATAAGGGAGGAGGGAAGAAAGGGAATCATAAAGAAAAGAGGGAATTATAGAAAGCAGAACGATTCAAAGACATTATAATTTATAGCCTCAGAAAGATAATGGAAGATCCATGACATGAAAACAGGATGCAGAATTTATTAAAAAAAAAAAAAAAGACGGACTTCCCTGGTGGTCCAGAGGCTAAGACTCCACACTTCCAACGAAGGAGGCTGGGGTTCAGTCTCTGGCCAGGGAACTAGATTGTGCATGCTGCAGCTAAGACCTGGAGCAGCCAAATAAATTTTTTTAAAAAGAAAGAAACATAAAGATGGTAGTCCAAATGTAAAAGTCAGGTTGATGATAAAGCCAATGAAATCTCCTCGAAAGTAAAACAAAAAGATAAAACAAGGGAAAATAACGGAGGATAGATAAGAAAATTAAAGGATTAGTCCAGAGGATCAAAACTGACTGTTAGGAGATATATAATGAAAAGGACTAAAAGGAAGAGGCAATGGCAGCAGGCTGCATTCATATTTTCTAAAGATGGCTGCAAGAGACCCTGTCTTACACACTTTTCTAGAATTTTGCCATACCCCATCAAGAGGTGGTGTCTAGTTCTCTTAACCTTGGCTCTTGAAAGGTTTTTCTGACTGTATTTACCAGTAGAGTATGGGAGAGGGCAGCCTGTGTGAATTCTAAAGCTAGGTCGTCAAAGGTAATTCTCCTCCCACTTTGCTGCTAGAAGTATTGTCCTGGAGCCCTGAGCCACCATGGAAGTCATCTGATTGCCCCAGGGCCACCATGCTGCAAGGAAGCCCAAGCTAGGCCATGTGGAGAGAGCACACAGCCTACCCTGAGAAGAGAGAGAGATGCCCAGTAAGGCCCCAGCTGCTCCAGTCCTCACTATTCCAGCTCCAACCACCATCAGACTGCAACCCCCTGAGAGAGAACCATGTAGCTGAACTTTCCCCAGATCCATCAGAGGTTATAAAATGATTGTAATGGCTTTAGATTACTAAGTTTTGGGGGTGATGAGTTACATGGCAATAGCTAACCAGTACATTGCCTCAGAGAACAAAATTTCCCAGATTAAAAGATATGATGAGTTGCCAGGTTTAAAAAGGCCCACTGAGGGTCTGGCAAAAGTAATGAAGCCACTCTAGGGCACACATGTGAAATTTCAGAGCAAAAATATTAAGTTAAAAAAATGTATTTAATTTGTGGGAGTGAGGATTACACACAGCAGAGAACACAGAACAAGTATTGGTATGGCACTGAATTGCTTAGAAGTAACAACACAAGCAGCAGATCGATAGATAAATGTCTTTGCTTGAGGTCGGATATGCCGTTAACAAGAAATCCTAAAATTAACACAACAGAAGTTTATTTTTTGCTCACATAATAGTCCTGGATGGATGTTCAGGCAATAGGCAGGCTCTCTCCCATGGGACCCAACTGTACCACAGGCTCCCTTCCCAAAATCTTTTGGGCCCTGGTCCCCTTTGGCTGTCTGGTGAAGCCTGTGGCCTCCTTCTCAGGATATTTTTAAATCTGTAAAACACAGCTCATAGCAGTAAAATCCAAACCAATTGTATGGACATACAGTTATAAAATACAAAAAGACAATCTGAGATGTAATAATTAATACGTGTTTCCATATTAATTCATTAGCTAATAAGACAATACAGTTAAAAGCACAGGTGATTTAATGCTGCGTTTATGGACTTCCCTGGTGGCCAAGTGGTTAAGACTCCTTATTTTCAATGCAGAGTGCACAGGTTCAATCTCTGGTTGGGGGACTAAGATCCCACATGCTGCGTGGCACAGCCAAAAAATTTTTTTAAACTTGAAAATGAAGTTGCATTTATTTTTAAAAAACTTATTGATGGGAAGGCTGACAACATTTGTGGTCTGCATACCTCTCGATAGTAAGAAAAGTGAAGAATTCTTATTTGAATCATCTGGTTTTGCAATAAAATTCTTATTTGAATCATCTGGTTTTTAAAATAAAAACACACAGTGAAAACCACTCACCTCCCTTCACATATTAATTGACCAACAATGGCAGTCAGGGACTCCTGGAAAGCAGCACAAATCTCTCTTTACCAATAAGAATGTGTGACTTCACTATTTGGTGGTTGAACTCCTCCTCTGCTCAGCGCTGGCCAGTTGTGTTACACGACTGTCTGTCAACAGAAAGGCTGCAATTACATGCAATCCCATGGCAGGTCTAATCAGTGCCGTAATTTCCAAGTAGTGATGACTATAATGATATTTTGAGATATCTGCAAGAACTGTAATGTGATATGAAAATATCTGTGATTTCTACTGGTGACAAAATCACAAGCACTGATAATACTATTGTAGTTTGTCATCTACAGCCGTAATAAAAAAGAAATGCTAAATATCAGTTCAAGAATAGGGAAAATAAAGACATACTTCCCTTATCCAAGTTCATTGACGCCCGCGCCCCCCCCCCCCGACTTTTGGGTCCATGGACCCCAGGTTAGGACGCTTGCTCTGGAGCACTCTTTTTCTTTCTTTTCTTTTCTTTTTTTGGCTACACTGGGTCTTTGTTGCTGCATGCAGGCTTTCCCTAGCTGCAGTGAACAGAGGCTACTCTCTAGTTTTGGATATGGGCTTCTCACTGCAGTGGCTTCTCTTGTTGCAGAGCACGGGCTCTGGGCATGCAGGCTTCAGTAGTTGTGGTGCACAGGCTTAGTAGCCCCAGAGGCATGTGGAATCTTCCTGGAGCAGGGATTGAACTTGTGTCCCCTGCATTGGCTGGTGAATTCTTAACCACAGAACCACCAGGGAAGTCCAGCCCTCAAGTTCTGTCTATAGCCAACCAGTAGAAAGGAAGAGCATGCGAGGCTGCACACACGGGGTAAGTCTGCACAGACCAAGCCTGAAATTGACACACATCATTTCCACTCATGTTCCACCAGAGACAATTTAGCCACGTGGCTCTGCCTTCCAACAAGGGATCTTGGGAAATGTAACCTCATCTGTGTGCCCAGAAAGAAGAGAACGAATCTGAGAGCCCAGCTAGGAGTCTCTTCCACAGTCAGAGGCATGTGTGGCCTTCTTGTCACTCATAGAATGCACTCAGCCCCCTTCCAAGGGTATCAAAGCAAAGCCCCACCCAGCCTCTGCATTCTACTTCATGTCCACACCCTCTAGGCGACGTGCAGTCTTTCCTGACAAGTCTGATGGAATCTCTCTTGGTCCAAAGAATTAGGAACTGTGCTCCACCATCCAACCCTGCACACCCGTTATATAGGATAATTGTGGTTAAGATTGTGAAACACACATTCCCTGGTCCATCACGATGCTGGAACACTGTTGGGATCCACAGCCTCGGCAATGGAGATATTACCTCTCAGGAGCCTGCACCTTCTCTGTTTCGAACACTAACCATTGTCTTCCATCACCCCTGATCTGCACTCTGGGAAATTTTTCGTTATCTCCTGTGTTCACACATGCAGTGGGCATTGGGAGCATTCCCTTTTTCGGGGTCTCACTGCTTTCACCACCCATCTGTTGTTCATGGATACTTGGGAATCCAATGTTGTTTTAAAGATTTTGGGGGGACTTCCCTGGTGGTCCAGTTAAGACTCCACCTTCTAATGCAGGGAGCATAGGTTTGGTTCCTGGTCAGGGAGCGTGTGGCCAAAATTTTTTAAATAATAATAAAAAATTAGTCTATGTTTGTGGTTTCCTTGGGAATTAAATTTATTCTTTCAGATAGATTTCTGATCTGTTTGCCTCCCATTGATCACATGTGCCAGTAACCACATCCAAGGTTTCCTAGACATGGTTCTTGCATCTATTTGTTTGGTTTTTGTTTCTTTGTCCTTATGCCAATTTCTAGCTGTCAAATTAATAACAGCTACTGTAAAGCCATCTGTAGTAAGAGGCTTATTAGAGAGACAATGGCCTTAACTTCATCCCACTACAGGGCTGAGCTCTTTTGTTTAACTGAGATGACTTCTTGGTCTTTGTGACTTAAAGACTTATTCAGTCTTATGAACTAGCTCCTTCATTAGACCCAGAAACTGTTTCTTCAAATGTGAATCTCTACATGCTTTCTTGAGTTCATCTTTGCCTGGTGACAACCTAAGTGAAGTAAAAAACTGACAACAAAGCCTGTGTGTAGTTTTTAGCCTCTCCCACTGGAAGTACAGTCTCAGTAGAATGTTAAATTATCTCTGGTATCAGTTTTATCAAATGCTTTTGTCCTAGCATAAGCAATATCACCTTCTCTCCATCCTGCTACATCTGTTTCCTCACCACCTACCCCTACACAATGCCACTAGTTTTGTTTTTAGGATGGCATCACCCCACTCGAAGAATCAATTTCTGTACTAATTAGAGTAGATAAGACTGCATAACAAACAGACCTTAAAATTTCACTGCGGTAGTAGATTTTTAACACAATAGATGTTTATTTTTAGCTCATATCACATACCTGTGTGGTTGTTCAGGTCAGGACAGTTCTCCAGGTGGTTATTCAGGAACTGATACTCTTTTCATCTCTTGGTTTTTACAAACCCATAGAATTTCATTTTCACCACCTCCATCCACCTTGCCAGAAAGGAGAAGACTCTGGAAAAGCATACACAGGTCTTCCTGTGGTCTGGAATTTTAATTTCCATGAGAGGGAATTTAACGTCATGGTCGAACTTTCTTGCAAAAGAGGCTAGTAAATGCACTCAAACTGTGTGCCCAAGATTTTGGTGACGATGCCATGGTTATTTTCAACCTAAGGCTTTCATCTCCAGACAATTTACCAAACATGTATTGAATATGTGGATGGCAAAAAGACATTTACAGACACACAGTCTAAAAAACACATCTTCCAATAACCCTTTACCAGAAAGCTACTGGAGGATGTGCTCCCCCAAGAAGAGAAAGTAAACCCAAAAAGAAGGCAATGTGGAATCCAGAAAGCAGGGAACAACAACTGTCTTGATCTAGAGAGCCTTTAGTCCATATTGGAGCAGAAGTTTGGAGGGCTCCAGGAGATCTCTCTCCAAGAAAACAGAAGAGTGGATCTGATAAATTACAGTGTGATAGAGAAGAAAAATGGAGAAGGCGACGGCAGCCCACTCCAGTACTCTTGCCTGGAAAATCCCATGGATGGAGGAGTCTGGTGGGCTGCGGTCCATGGGGTCGTGAAGAGTCGGACACGACTGAGCAACTTCACTTTCACTTTTCGCTTTCATGCACTGGAGAAGGCAATGGCAACCCACTCCAGTGTTCTTGCCTGGAGAATCCCAGGGACGGGGGAGCCTGGTGGGTTGCCATCTATGGGGTCGCACAGAGTCGGACACGACTGAAGCGACTTAGCAGCAGCAGCAGCAGAGTAGAAAAATGTAATAAGGTATATCTTATAAAGAGTTGTTGGTGCTTTTTGTTGGACTTACAGAAAGTCCCTGGTGCTCCAGAGGTTAAGAATCTACCTTCCAATGCAGGGGATGTGGATTTAGTTCAATCCCTCGTTATGGAACTATGAGCCCACAGGCCATGGGGCAACTAAGCCAGCACTCAGCAACAACTGACCCTGTGCACCACAGCTAGAAAGAAGCCTGTTTACCACAACGAAAGATCCTGCATGCTGCAGCTAAGACCTGCCACAGCCAAAAATAAATTTTAAAAAAGTGTTTTTAAGTTGTTGAAAATTGAGATGTAATTAGTAGGATTTGGCGAAGGGGTATAAGTGGACTAAACTCGTAAGACATATATTAGTCAGGATGGACAGAGTTATTCTATAGTAACAACCCCAAAATCTAAATGGCATAACATACCAGAAGTTTATGTCTTCCTCATATGGGTTGTCAGGGGGCTCTGCTCCATAAGGTCATTCAGTTAGTGGTTCTACCAAAGTGTAGCTACCCCCATCTGAACACATGGCACCCTGAAGAATGTATGAGCTTGTCCTGCCTCAGGAGTGATAGGCATCACTTCCTCTTACAGTCTCATTGGCCGGAAATAGTCACGTGTCCCTCTCAACCGGAAGGAGACTCGCGGGTAGTCTTCCGCCGGCTCTGAAGGGAAGGAGGGCTAGTAACGTTTCTGAGGAGAAGTTCACAAAACAACCTAAGATCAGTGAAACAAGGGACAGCGTTTCAGGCATACTACTTTAAATTGAGAAAGTAAATACCAGAACATGTTGAAAAGCTAAGAGGAAAAGGCAAAAAAGTTTGAGAACAGCACCTCTAGTGAGCCTGGAAAGTAACCAGCATGGGGAGTGAAGCTCAGGAGACTGCTGGGTTGTGTTTGCACCTCTGAGCATTGTCTGACTTTTTAAACTATCCACATGCATTGTTTTTATGAAACCATAGGTACCTTTTAAACAAAACTTGCTTGAACATTAAAGATAGAATCCAGGGAGACTGTCACAAGCATACCCTCAGGAAACCCATCAGGAATCATAGCTGAGGTCAGTGTTGGATAACTGCTCGGTGGTGTACAGAATCTCCGTCTTCCCTGGTGGCCCCAGGGACACTGATGTGCCTTGGTCAAGCTCCTTCTCTAGGTCCGTCCCAGAGGACTTGAATTCGCTTAGAGAACCCAAGAGCTGTCTCACAGCCTCTTAGTCCTTGTTAGGCTGCAGCTCTTAACTTCCATTTACCTTCTACTTGTCGATCCAGAGTCTTCTCCTTATGAAGATGAATGCAAAATACCAGCTGAAGGCTCTCACTCTCTCTCTTATCTATTAGCAAAATCCCATTGGTCCAAGGCTTCTCAGCTCATCCTGACACTTGCTTCTCTTTAACTTTATGAAAACCTTAAGTTAGGGCTCTAACCTATAGGCAGTTTATATTTCCTCCCTTTTTGTCCTTGTTACATGCTCTTCTTAACCACCTGAGCAGTGTCCTGTTCACACCAGAGCATCCCCGGGGACACCCTGCCCTCCACCAAGTCAGTCCTTTGTATACCTTCTCATTTCCTTCCACACAATGGCCAGAGAGAACGTCAAGGAAGAGCATTTGATCCTGGCATCCTTCATAACTCCTCTTTGTCTTAGCAAAATATGCTGACCCTTTCCAATCCGTCCCCACCTTGCCCCCTTTCCAGCCTCATCCTTCCCTGCCCCCATGTTCAGGTGCTCCAGCCGCACCCCCTCTACTTGCTGTTTTCAGAACTTGCCAGGAATCCTGGGCCTCCATCTTGGTTCCTGCCAGGCTTCCTGCCCAGAATGCCTTTCCCCCACTGTGTGCATCTCTCCCAGATTCCAGGCAGTGATGGAGGAAGGGAAAGAGACTCCTTAGAATGGGTGATGTGAGTTCAACAGCCACTTGGTAATCCTAACATTAGGAAAGTCACTCAACTTCTCAGACCCTCAGTTTCTCAGCTGATATGAGGGTTTGTCTGGACTATCTTTAACATCTCATTCTGGTCCAGTACTTACTTGCTGCTGCTGCTGCTGCTGCTAAGTCGCTTCAGTTGTGTTCAACTCTGTGTGACCCCATAGACAACAGTCCACCAGGCTTCCCTGTCCCTGGGATTCTCCAGGCAAGAACACTGGAGTGGGTTGCCATTGCCTTCTCCAGTGCGTGAAAGTGAAAAGTGAAAGTGAAGTCGCTCAGTCGTGTCCGACTCTAGCGACACCATGGACTGCAGCCTACCAGGCTCCTCCGTCCATGGGATTTTCCAGGCAAAAGTACTGGAGTGGGGTACCATTGCCTTCTTCTCCAGTACTAACCACCTCCCCTGAATTGTAATTACACTGAATTGTACTTAGTTTTTAAGAGCATAAATTCTGGAGCTAGAGACAAACAGCTTGGGTTCAAATCCCAGTTCTGCCACTTACTAGCTGTGTGACCTTGAATAAGTTTGTAATGCACTCCGTGCCTCATTTTCTCACTATTTAATGGGGGATAGTAATAGTAATGGGCTTACCAAGTGGCTCAGTGGTCAAGTGTCTGCCTGCCAATGCAGGCAGGAGCCGCACGAGATGTGGGTTTGATCCCTGGGTCAGCGAGATCCCCTGGAGGAGGAATTGGCAACCTACTCCAGTATTCCTGCCTGGAGAATCCCAGGGACAGAGGAGCCTGGCAGGACTGGGGTCGCAAAGAGTCAGACACGAATGAGGGAATGAGCACACGTGTATGCACCTCAAAGCTAACAAGTGCAAGTAACAGTAGTGGTGTCATCGTGTTGCTGTGAGAATTAAATGGTACGTATATTACACATACTCGTATGTTGTGATACATATGAAGTGGTTTGTAACAGCTCTAATAAACTCGCAATTATTATCATTAGTCTCCTCCGCCAAACTGAGCCTTCTGAGAAAGCAAAGCCACATCCCCTTTCTCTCCTAAATCCCCATTGCCTAGGATTTCACCCAGCATGTATAAAGATCTCAGTCATTTTTTTCCCAATGAAAGATGGAGAGAATTGAAATAAACTGTCATTGCATCATTTGAGTTAGGTTTCAAGAGCTTTGCCTAAACTCCCACTAAATTTTTTCAGTGGGGAAAATCATCCCACTAAATCATGTCTGGTCTTTCACTCAGCATTTGGGAGACTTGAGGGTAGAGGTCTGGGAGGATGTTGTTGTCGTTGGGAGCTCTTTTTAAGCTTGCAAGGGGCCAGTTTCTACCTCTGAGACTTTTAGAGGTATAAAAGTCTAGGGGAAAAGAGATTTAAAAAATACATCCCCAGAGGGCTGGGAGTAGTTGTACCCAGGGGCTCCCAGGAGGCGGAAGTCACCCCTCTTTGGGAAAACCCAAGCAGCACTGGGCCTTCCTGAAATGTACAAAAGGCAAGTGACTTCTTCACTCCCGGCCACTATCCAGAGATGAGAACACTGGAAAGGGAGACGGGGAAAGAGAGCCCCTGAGCTCCCCCTGGGAGCCTCGAAAGCATCATCCATGCAGAGGCGGTAAAAGCTGTAGCTGCTAAAGGTCATTCAAGTCCGGGTCTGAACCAAAGGGAATGAGTGACAAGGGACAGCGCAGAGCTGGAGAATTGATTAGAGAGGACCCAGAAAGGCAGAGGGAAGGGACAGGTCCCCAGAAAGCCCAGGGTAGGGAGGTGAGTAATCCAGACTGAGCCGCTACCTCTGCCCATCATTGCTATTGCAAGTTATTTAATAAAGAGCCGCCAAAGTGACTGCAATTTCATTGCTAATGTCCCCGTGCCTCACAGTTCTGCATCTTAACTTCATTGCTGGGGCTCCCAAGGCCCCCTACCCACCTCTGCCTCCCCAGCCCAATGTCCCCCTGCAGCCACTGGGGCGGAGCATCTCATTTTGCTAGGATGTCATCCATTTATCAAAGGACAGGATTAGCCCCCCTCCTCCACATTCAGGAGGCAGAACCTTCCTCTTTCTAATTTCAACTTGGCAGCAGCTTAGGTTATTAACCTACTGAAACATCCTCCAGGGTCTCCCTCTCACACCACGCTCCTCCCCCCATGTTTTCCCAGCATTCACTCTCTGAGTCTCTTTTTCTCCAGGGCTGTGAAACTTAAACTTTCTCCATTTTCAGATCTTTATATGTGGATAAAAGACAACATCCCTCTCCCCATTCCTATCTGATGCTAGACGGAGATGCAGGGCATCAGTGGTGAGTGGAAGGGCTGAGGATGCCTCTAGGACAAAGGGGAAGATGGGGGTGAGATGTGGGGAGGCCAAGAGGGAAGGAAGCTTTGAACCTGGAGTCGGGAAACCTAGGCTCAGGACCTAATTCTGTCACTCACTCAACCCTTGTCACTTCTCTCACATTCTATTGGTTATGCAAATCACTAAGGCCAACCCAGGTTCAAGGAAAGAGGTTAGACTCCACCTTTGAATGAGAGGGTTGCAAAGAGCATGTGGCCATCTTTAATCTATCACAGCATAAAAGAGAAACTGGTATAGCAGACATCAGAAGGTTCAAGTCCAACCCCAATCTCTACTTCTTAGCACATGTGTGCTTTCAGCAATTCATTTAATGCACTTGAACCTCTTTTTCTTTATGTATTAAACAACAACAAAGAAATAAGGAAAGAAAGAAAAAGAAAGAAGGAACAGCGGGAGGGAGAGAGGAACGAAAGGAAGGAAGAAAAAGAAGGCAGGAAGGAGTTATCACTGAATAAGATTGTTTTAATGAACCTACATACAATTTAATACCATCTAAATTCAAGGTGAAGAAAGCTGAGCACCGAATGAACTGAGAATGAACTGGAATGAACTGAGTTTGGAAGAATTGATGCTTTTGAACTGTGGTGTTGGAGAAGATTCTTGAGAGTCCCTTGGACTGCAAGGAGATCCAACCAGTCCATTCTAAAGGAGATCAGCCCTGGGTGTTCTTTGGAAGGAATGATGCTAAAGCTGAAACTCCAGTACTTTGGCCACCTCATGCGAAGAGTTGACTCATTGGAAAAGACTCTGATGCTGGGAGGAATTGGGGGCAGGAGGAAAAGGGGACGACAGAGGATGAGATGGCTAGATGGCATCACCGACTCGATGGACGTGAGTCTGAGTGAACTCTGGGAGTTGGTGATGGTCAGGGAGGCCTGGCATGCTGCAATTCATGGGGTCGCAGAGTCGGACACGACTGAGCGACTGAACTGAACTGAACTGAACTGAACTGAGTTCAAGGCTTTGTTCCAATAGTTTTTTTGTGTGTACGTGCTTTAACTAAGGTGACCACATGATTCATAGTTCAAAGAAGAACACGGTGCCGAGTGAAAGGGATTGCTATGAATGATTGTGTAACAGGTGGAATCAGGACTGAACTCAGCCACCCGCCTGCATGGTCACCTCACTGTAATAAATGGGCCAGTTTTCAGAGAAGAAACTGAGTGATGTGAACTGGGCCAGGTTACCTAGTGGTGAGCAATTAGTGGGGGAAAAATAAGGAAACATTCTGAGCAGAATTTAGATTTAAAATTTAGAATTTAAAGAATTTAGGAAGTCAGAGGTCTAGCTGAGAATCTCTAATGGAATAAGGTGGGCTTTCCAGGTGGCACAGTAGTAAAGAATTCACCTGTCAATGAAGAAGACGCAAGAGATGCAGGTTCGATCCTTGAGTCAAGAAGATCCCCTGGAGTAGGAAACGGCAACCCACTCCAGGATTCTTGCCTGGAAATTTTCATGGACAGAGGACACTGGCCAGCTACAGTCCATGGGGTCACCAAGAGTCAGACGTGCCTGAGTGACTGAGCACACACACAGTGGAATAAGGCAGACTACAATAGAAACGATAGGAAAAATCATTCTGGTTCAAGCCTTTCCTCCATCCCCAGTGTCAAGCTGTCTGTTCAGATTCCCCATTCCATTCCCAGATGGTGTTCATGCCTCCAGTCTCACCTGTGTCCAGTCCTTTCTATGCTCGGTTTCCTTCCCCCAGGGAATTCTATCAAGAATGCACATCTCTCGCATCATTCCCTGCCATAAACCCTTGCATGGCTGTCCATCTGCTACAGAAAATACCCTTAGCTGCAAGCACGGAACACACTTGCTGTGGTCTGGCTCTCCTCCTACCTGTCTCTCCAGCCTCCTCCCCAGTGTGCTCTGACTGCATACTTTATTTACATGCTTAGGAATTCCAAAAAACATTTATCTCTTGGCCTTCAGTACTGGAGTTTATACTGGGATGCCTCTTTCTGCCGTCCTTTCAGCCTAGAATGTTCTTTCCCATTTCCTTTGCCTCTGTAGCCACCCCAGGGTCATCTCCCTGAAGAGCCGTTTTGAGATGCCCAAGGACAGGGAGCGTGCTCTCCTCAGTGCTCGTTAAGCTTTCGGGGAGCCCTCCTGGCCTGGGGATACAGGGATGGGTAAGGGCTCAGATGACCTGGATTCAAATCCCAGTTGATCTTGAGAAAATTATTTAATCTGTGCCTTGGTTTCCCCATTTGTAAAATGGATGTAATGAAACTCAACTCTTGGGTTTAACTGTGTGAATATAATACATATATCACTTAATACAGTGCCCGGCACATAGAAAGTACTCAATAAACAGCGGGTATCCTCTTCTGACGTGGCCTGCATCTGGCACCCAAGGGCAAAGACTGGGTCTAACTCACACTACTATCTCTCAAGGATCCTAATAAGTGTTGATTGGAATGAACTGAGTTTGGGAGCTTTTTGAAAACTTCAAGGAGACTCTCTGCTCCAGGGGAGAAAGATTAGAAGCCAGAGGGTGGCAAGAAGACTAGGAAAAAAGGAGACTAGGGACTTCTCTGGTGGTCCAGTGGTTAAGACTTGGCACTTCCACTGCCCACGGGTCACGGCTACTGGGAACTAAGATCCCATAGGCCAGGGAGTGAGGCCAAAAAGAGACGGGGGCAGTCTCTGACTCCCAGCCTTTAGAACCACACAAGTACCTAACCCCATGAGGAGACAAGCAAATTTTATAAAGAAGTTTCTATTTGTTTTCTCACTCCAAGTTAAGGGGTTGTAGGTTTTTCCTCGAATTTCAACTTTCCTTTTCTGGCCTCACATTTCTAAATACACCCAAATGAAGATATTTTATGAGCAAACCAAGTTATACATAAAGCATTTTTACATTCCTAAACTGACAAAGTGATTTAACTTTGTAAAGGGCACTTACAGTCAAAGTATTACATATGCTTCAAAATTTCCTCAAATTTCCACTTAAATAAAAAAAAGATTCTGAGCAGCTCTAGAATCCCCAGACATTTTCCCTGTCTGGGCTGAGCCTTGACTCGTAAGTGCTGTCCACAAAGCAGCCTTTCCCAGGAAGAGCTCTCGAGCTGAGAAAACCAAAGCATCGCCATGTCCTTTGTGTCTGGACACCAGCAGATCCACCACTCTCCCCTCTCCCCACCCTGCACTGACCTTCACAAGAAGCAGAAGGCAGCAACAGCTGGAGCTGCCTCTGCAGTCTAGCTCCCAGAGGCCACATATCTGGGCAGCTGCCCAGGACTCCAGCTTCTTCAGCCTTTCTCCATTCTGATGACATGAATGCCCCTCTCTCTCCCCAGGCCTCTTGGAAAATGCCTAACTACCTCGTGAAAAATGACACCCTGTAAAGGGCTTCATCAGGCCCAGGAAGAGAAGGAGAGAACCCTGGTCAGTTTCCTATCCTAACAGTTCTTGAACCCAGGAGGTGGATCCAGGATCAGAGGGGGATCATTGTCTCACTCTAGATAACAGGGGGTTACATGTTATCAGTGGTAAAGAATTTGCTTGTCAAGCAAGAGACTCAGGTTCGTCCCCTGATCCTCTTAAGGATGAAATGGCAACCCATTCCAGTATTCTTGCCTGGAGAATCCCATGGACAGAAGAGCCTGGTGGGCTACAGTCCATGGAGTCGGTCGCAAAAGAGTCGGACATGACTTCACGATTAAACACCAATAACAGACAACAGAAGATGGTCAGAGCTATCTATACCAACAGGAATTCAGGCTTAAAGTTCCTAAAACTCAGTGAGTGAAATGAAAACCAGGAGCTTAGAAATAGATGTTTACATAGTCGGCACCCACTGTGATCTTGGCCTTAGAGAGAGTTTGACCTAAAGGCTCAGACTCTAGATTTAGTCCTAGGTTTGAATCCTGCCTCTGCTACTTACTGGCTGGGTCCTCAGGTAAATTTCCTACCCTCTCTAAGACTTAGCATCTTCATCTATAAAATGGGCATAAATAACAATAGTACCCACAACATGGATTAATTTGAAGATGAAATACAAAGGGACTCTATAGAGGGCTTGGCATATAGTAAGTACTCAGTAAATCTTACAATCACTGTTGTTGCTCCCAAGGTTTGTGATCCCTTGGAATAATAATAAGATCAGTCTCTAAGCCAGCACCTGCAATACCACCACCTAATGCATCTCCATCACAAGGCAGGCGTCTAGTTCACTTCCCCTGACAAATTCCTCATGCAGGCCCTTCAGCTGGCCACCCCCAGCTCCATCCTGGACTCCAAGTCTCACCCCTCCTGTCTCCTCACCCCATCCCACCCCAGCTCAGAGAGTGAGAATTCTGATCAGGGCCCCAGAGACCTATCTGCAACCCCCCAGCTTCAAGAAAGGGGGCTCCAACAACGCAAAGCAATAATGAGATGGAAGATGTGGGCTAATCCTGAGCCAAATGAGGGTCTAATTCACGCTGTAAAAATCTGTCAGCTGCTAGTTAACAGTTCCTCTGGCCCTAAACTGGGGGGGAGGGGTGGCCTCTGCTCACAGGAGCATTTAGGCCTGTACCGAGGGTGTTGTTCTTCTCCTTTCCTTGTTTTTTTCATTTTTGGAATGTGAATATAAAGTTTATGGAGGGGCCTGGTCTCTGTTCACACCGGGTGCTAATAGCCCACAGCTGAAAGCAGAGATGCAGAGGAAAACTGGGCCGAGGAGCCCCCAGAAGGCAGAGGAACCAGGAGGAGGGGCGGAGAGGCTGGTGGAGGGGCCCAGGAGGAGGTGGAAGGATATTTAATATTGAATTTGCTTTTCTTTTTTTTTTTTTTTAATGTGGAAACTTTTAGACACAAACCGGCCCTGTGTTTAAGTCATTAAAACATCTTTAAGCATTTTCTGGTTTGAGTTTGCTCCGCAGCCGTCCCGGTTCCTGGAATGTATTTTATTTTTCTTTTAAGTTGGTGAAAGCAGAAGGAGAAGGTGGGGGCGGTGGGGAGCAGGGCGGGGGAAAGTGCGTTTCCAACAGATTTTTCTTTTTCTTGTTCCTGGGGTGGGAAAGAGGGCGGGGACGGAGAGAACAGGGCTCCCAGTGTCTGATCCTTAATCCCCAGGAACCCCGCTTGGCCTTTTAAAGCCGGTGCACTTGCTGACGCGGTATCCAGATAAACACTCCCCGGTCCTTGTCAGGAGCATCGCCCGCCCTCGCGGAGGCCCGGGGAATCGCCGCCACGCGCTGGGTTTAAAGTCGCCGGGCTTGGCGGGGTGGGCGCGGAGGGGCGCGCGGTGGTGGCCCGCCCTGCACCGGGGCGCGGGCTCCTCTCTGCCCGGCGCACGGGCGGGATCTCACCCTCTTCCGCTTGGCACCCGGGCCCGGCGTCTGCCTCGGCCGCCCGGGCCCGGCGCCACACGAGGCGGGGACGGTGACTCACGCGGCCGCCCGACGGAACGCGCACGTGGCGGCGAGGGCCCGAGGGGACGCCGCCACGCCCGGCTGCCCTGACCTCAGGGCGTAGCCCTGATGCTCTCGCGCCGACGACTCTGCTCTCGCTTCTCCAAGTTGAAGGCCTAGAATCCGAATCCCTGGGCTGCCGGCTCTGAGCTGGACTCAGGAGGGAGCCCTCCGCAGGCCGGAGATCGCCTCCGGATACCCGCGGGGAAACTGCGCTTTCAGTCCATACGCCCAGCCAGGAGCGCCGCTGGGACTCAAATAGGGTCCCCAGGGCAAGTCTCGAAAACAGGGCAGTTACCTTGGCGCCACTCCATCCTCGTGACGGGGCAGAGGATGGGCGGCCCAAGGAGGGAACCCTCGGGGAGCGCGCAGGAGGCGCCCTGTAAGGGCCCAGTCGGAGCCCGCCCATCGGTGGCGCTCAGAGCTTCATGGCCCCCCGCCTCCCAGCCCTACTCCCAGCTCTTCTGGGACCCTCTCCCCTGCCGAATCCTGTTTTTCCCTTTGAACAGTGGGGAGGTCCGAACACCTTTGCGGGAGGGAAGCATCCTCAGTTTTCTGAAGAGTTCCTGTTCACAAGATCAGAAAATAGGATGGAAATGCATCTAAGAGATGGGGCTAGCAGTCCCCAGGGGGCGGTGGGAAGCGCAAGGGGTGTGTTAGGAAATCTGGAGGGAGGCTGGGGGCACCCCCTCGGTACACATTAGGAAAACAGCTTGCCTGGCAAAGTGCTCTTGTAAGACGATCCGCCTCCTACCCCAGGGGCCACGAGTCTTCCCCCTGCTGAAGGCGCCCCTCCCACCACAGTCCTTGACTTTCCGGGAAGCCTGATGGCTGGGGGGAGTGGGG
Organism: Oryx dammah; assembly: GCF_014754425.2. Classification (NCBI taxonomy): domain Eukaryota; kingdom Metazoa; phylum Chordata; class Mammalia; order Artiodactyla; family Bovidae; genus Oryx; species Oryx dammah. The sequence continues at coordinate 35,557,538 of NW_024070195.1, read as the reverse complement.
CCTAGGGACGGCCTGGGGGCAAAGAGGTGACATGCAAGATGGCCAAGAGCCTCCTCGGGTACACAGGGCACAACCAGCCTTGCCGAAGCTGAGAGGCGCTAGTGGACAGAGGGCTTGTGCTTTGTACTTGAAATATCAGCCCTGAACTGGATTTGTTTCTCCTTTGCCACCTAGTAATCTTCTGGGGTTCCTGGGATGGAGCCAGGGTGGGGAGACAAACAGGAATTTGCACCGTATAAAAGGGAGGAGGATGAAGTCAGAAGTAAGTTCAGGTAAAGTGCGCTGCCCTGGTGAAATCAAGGCTTCAGGTTCCAATCCTGACCCTGACTTCCCTTATGATGAAACTCCTGCTTTGGGGGATCCTAAAACTGGAAGGCCTTTACAGGTCAGGAAAAGCTGAAGCTCCACGAGTCCCTAACTGCCCTACACCATGTCATGAACACAGGCCTATCCATCCTCCCAGCCCCACAGTGCAGGCTGAGTTTGGGATTTCTGCTGCCTGCAGCCCAGCCCCTTGTGTATGGCTGGTACCCCTAGCTCCCAGCAGAAAGTGAAAGTGAAAGTCGCTGAGTCGTGTCTGACTCTTTGCCCCCATGGACTGCATAGTCCATGGAATTCTCCAGGCTAGAATACTGGAGTGGGTAGCCTCTCCCTTCTCCAGGGGATGTTCCCAACCCAGGGATTGAACCCTGGTCTCCTGCATTGCAGGCGGATTCTTTACCAGTGGCAGAACTGCATGGAAAATACTGCATAACACCTGCCCTCCCTGCCACCCCCGAAGAAAAGAAACTGTCCAGGACCAGCTTCCACTGGGGGGAGCTCTTCTTTCTAAAAGACTGTCCTCCTCTCTTCTCCCTGGGAATGGGGGACAAAGAGTGAGACCTCACAGTGTGAAGCTGAGAGACCCCTCGGTGGTGCCTGGTGGGTTCCCTGAGTGGGGCAGCAGCGACCTGGTGGGTGCTTCCTGAGGCGCTTCCCATCTGCCTGGACCCAGCGCTCCAGGCCACTGGGCACCTTCAGCCCTCCTGGGAAGGTTGGGTTCAATCCCAGCCCCGTGCTCCCTGCACTGCAGATTCCAGGGACCTTGGGGGCATGAACTTTTCCATCTTCCAGATGCAGTCAGTTCTATGCTGCAAAGGAGCGGGCCCTGGCAGTCATCTGGCTCTCAAAATGGGTGCCACAGAAACAGCTGAGAGCTGGCAAGCCTGGTGGCCCTGAGGGTCAGCGTCTGTCAGTCCGCATTAAGATACGCAAAGCCGAGGTGCCCGTGCGCAGCCGCTGTCGCCTCTCCGGCCTGGTGCGTAATTGGTGTCAACTGTTTGATTGCGATAATTGCTACTGTCTGAGGAAGTGGCTTCTAGGCCCCAATGGGACAGAGCCCAGTTTGCAGGCGGCTGGGCCCACTGCCGGGGGCTTCCCGGGTAACTCAGTTGGTAAAGCATCTGCCTGCAGTGCGGGAGACCTGGGTTCAATTCCTGGGTCGGTAAGTTCCCCTGGAGAAGGAAATGGCAACCCACTCCAGTATTCTTGCCTGGAGAAGCCTATGGACAGAGGAGCCTGGACGGCTACAGTTTATGGGATCACCAAGAGTCGGACACAACTAAGCGCTGTCTTTGTGTGTGGGGGGGTCCACTGCTGACCCTTGAGAGCCTCCCTTCCCCTTGGTTCTTCTGCCTACTGTTCCTGGAGACCTGCAAGCCTGGAACTCCTATGGGACTCCCCACCCATCTCTCCCTCTTTCTGAGAAGGAGGAATGGGAGGAGCAAGGTCTGTCCCCCTCCCCCCAACAATACAAACAGCAGCTCCTTCTGGAGGAGCAGGAACGGGCAGGCTCAGGCCTGCAGGATTTACCTCAAGCCCCACACTCCCCAGCCCATAATGGTCACAATAGCAGTTACCTTCCTGGCCATTATCTTGGCTGCCCCTGACCAGAGTCTGCTATAGAGACGAGAAAACTGAGCCTCAGGGGCTGGTCTGTGCATTACAGGATGTTAACAGCATCGTGTTTAGGCTCTACCCACTATGTGCTGACATCACATATGCACACTTCTTCCCACTTGTGATCACTACAGATACTTGGGAACAGATACTAAATGTCCCCAAGAAGGAGGGAGACAAACCATCCCCAGCTGAGAACTACTGGATCCAGTTGGACCCCCATAGTGTCAGCAACCAAGTGTCAGACTCACCTGGTTCAGTTCATTCAAAGAAAATTTTCTGCATCGTCTGACACTGTAGGAAAAAGACCTGAGGGCCAGGTTTGTCAGGCCTGCAGAGAAGACTAAAGAACCCTTCCTGCTCTCACAACTTAGTTTGGTGGTTAAATACATGGCATTTGCTGCCAGATGGCCTAAGTTTGAATCTCAACTGCCACTTACCGGGTGAGCATCTGTGCCTCAGTTTCCCCATCTGCAAAAGGGAAGCAGTTATGGTAACGACCTCATCAGCTTATGATGAGAACTGAACAGCTCATGTTTGAAAGACTTGATATTTAGAAGAGGCCTGGAACATAGTAAGCCCTCAATAAGTGTTTGGTAAATAAAATAGAAATAAAGCATTTCTATGTGGGTAGGGGGGTGTGGTGGTGGTGGTTTAGTCGCTAAGTCATGTCCAACTCTTGCGATCCCGTGGACTGTAGCCTGTCAGGCTCCTCCGTCCATGGGATTCTCCAGGCAAGAATATTGGAGTGGGTTGCCATTTCCTTCTGCAGTGGATCTTCCCGACCCAGGAATCAAACCCAGATCTTCTGCATTGCAGGCAGATGATTTACCAACTGAGCTATGAGGGAAGCTATGAAGCGGTGGTGGGGAAGCATTTTTCTCCAGTGTCTGAAAATGAGTACAATGCAGAACAGAATCAGGTAAGGGTTACCCAGAGGCAGGAGTGGCGGAGGAAGCAAGACTGCCTGGGAGAGAGAGGTGGCCTTGAGATGGGAAAAGGAAAAGATTTGGCCCTGGGATGGTAGGAGCTCTGTCCTGACTGGTCACCAAGACAAAGCATGTTTTACCTGGATGAAGTGGTATGGGCAAGGCAAGCAATGCTCCTGAGGGCAGTCTGCTTTAAAGCTTAAATGAAGGGAATGCTCTGATGCTCCTGTGGTTAGGACTCTGAGCTTTCATTGCCAAGGGTGAGGGCTTGATCCCTAGTTGGGAAACTAAGATCCCACAAGCTGTATGACATGACCAAAAAAAATTTTTTAATTAAAATTTAAAAAGCCAAAATGAAGAGCACCCTCCTCCAGGAAGTCTTCTCGGACCCCTTGGCCTTTCAAAATAACCCCCTCTTCTCTGAGTCTCTGCAACATTACTGGCTCTACTCATTGGATATGTAATCAAATAAAGCCTTGTAGGGACTTCCCTGGCGGTCTAGTGGGTAAGAACCCGCCTGCCAATGCAGAGGACATGGGTTCGATCCCTGGTTTGGGAAGATGCCATATTCTGTGAGGCAACTAAGCCCACGGGCCCCAGCTACTGAGCCCACGGGCCCTGGAGCCCATGCAACAAGAGAAGCCACCCCAACAAGAAGCCCACGCACCACGACCAGCGACAGCAAAGAAGACCAAGCACAGCTATAAATAAACAAAAGCCATTGTGTCGTCCATTGAGCAGGGGGTAAGAGCATGAGCTTTGGAGTCAGAATTCATCTCTGATGTTTGCCAGCTGTGTAAACGTATGAGAGCCTCACAAGTCTCAGTTTTCTCATCAATAAAAATGGGCTTAATAAAACCTGCCTCCTGAGACAACTGTGGACATCAAGTGAACTATAGATGTAACATACTAAATGTAACAGTTAGGCCTTGGTACAGATCCTAATAGAAACTTATTAGGTTCTTTACTTTTTAAAAATAACAACAATGACAATGATTAACATATATTGCTATTTGCTTCTGTTTTCTTAACTTGCATAGATTGGGAAGAGTTTGGAGCCAAGGTTTTGGGGGAATAAGGGGCCATGAATATGCAAAGCCCAGTGGAGAACTGGGGTTGGGGGGGGCGGTGGCGGGGCAGAGGGAGCAGTCTGCCTCAGGTGCAGGCAAAGAAAAGGTTCATTGTGTGACGAGAACTTTAAAACAATAAAATTGACTAAAAGTCGGTCTGCTTTTTTCTTATCACCATGTGCCAGCAATTCTGTGTCAGAGATAAAATATTCCTCCCTTGGAGGGAAAAAAGAATCTTCTGTTGTGCTATGTTCTAAGCAATTACTGCAGTTACTGTTAAGTTTCAATAATACAGACATGAACTTCAAATGAGCGCATCTCTGTTACTTAGTCTTTCATAGAGATTGTACAGGGAGTTCGTTTGAGGAACTCTCCTGGCTACAGTCAGCTTGGAACGTACAGACCTCGCTACACTCTTCACTCCCAGAGTCAGTTTGTAACAATTCAGGGTCATTAGTGCTGGTTTCAGTCCCAGTACCTCGACTCCTGGATTTCTACACATCCGTGGGACTAAACGGCAGTTTCAAAGATAAACCATGATGTGCAGTGATTCCAAAGACCAAGTCACAGACTCAGTCCCGTCATTCTCTGTGCAAGTCATTCTCAGCAGCTTGCTGACTTCACTCTTTGGGGAGCTTTCCTCCATCTATTTCCTTCTCCCCAGCCCCCCCAAAAAGCCATTGCGTGCGTGCTAAGTCGATTCAGTTTTATCTGACTCTTTGCAACTCCATGGAGTGTAGCCCGCCAGGCTGCTCTGTCCATGGGATTCTCCCAGCAAGAATGCTGGAGAGGGTTGCCATGCCCTCTTCCAGGGGATCTTCCCCACCCAGGGATGGAATACACATCCCTTATGTCTCCTGCATTGGCAGCTGTGTTCTTTCCTACTAGTGCCACCTGGGAAGTCCCCAAAAGAGCCATTAATATAAAGTATTAGTCAATTACTTTTATCTTTTCTGCAGTATAATATTCATGTTATTTACTACGTATTGGCTGATATGATTATACAAGATTCTTTTGATGTATACCATTTTTAAAGTCTTTGTTACAATATCGCTTCTGTTGTTTATGTTCTGGTTTTTTCAGCCAAGAGACACATGTGACCCTATCTCCTCAACCTGGGACTGAACCCACATCCCTTGCACTGGAAGGTGAAATCTTAACCACTGAACCACCTGAGAAGTTCCCTATATAAAGTTTAACGAAATAACATTTTCATTGATTTTTTTCCAGCCATTATTATTATTTACTTATTATGACAATAATTTTGTTACATGTGGGGTTGTTTGAAAGGATTCACCTGGGGTGTCTGATAATTAGGTCCCCCACTGGTCTGGAAAGGTCTCCTCATGAGGCCGCCACTACCCAAAGCCTCATAGCTGCCCTGGGACCCCTCCTCCCCTGAAGGGGACTGTGCCTCTCTCCCACCTGTCTTCCCCAGGCCCCGCCTGTGCTAGGTCCCTCCCGCAGAACCCCTCCTCACCCCTGCCCCTTCTCCTCCGTCTGGCCCCCAAAGCCCCCTAAGCAGTCTCAGTAGTTACTGATTATGGAGAGCTCCCAGAGGAGACCATGTGTGACCTGAGGGGCAGACACACTTCAGCACTGGCCACCGCCTCTGCAAGACCCAAGAGAACATAATGCTCAGATCTGGGGAAATTGAAGCCCAAGGAGAGGTGGTACCCAGGCTGAGGCCACCCATCTTCTCGGTGGGTCAGGGGAGAACTGGAGCTCAGCATTCTTGGCCTCCATGCTGGGCCCCTTCCAGGACACCAGCTAGCCTTAGCCCAACTGGAATGGGCTAATGGGGAACTTCAGGCATCAGGCACGGGCCTCTATGGATGCTCTTTCTGGCCAACAGGGCCATCCTGGGCCCCCTTCTGAGTCCAGAATAGCCTGGCTTGGGCCCACCTCTAGCTTGGGCTTCCCAGGTGGCTCAGTGGTAAAGAATCCATCTGCCAATGCTAGAGACACAGGAGATACGAGTTGGACCCCTGGGTTGGAAGATCCTCTGGAGGAGGGCATGGCAACCCACTCTAATATTCTTGCCTGGAGAACACCCATGGACAGAGGAGCCTGGCGAGCTACAGTCCATGGGGTTGCAGTCAGACACAACTGAGCACGCACACACACACACACACACACACACACACACACATCCTCCCTTTCCCTCCCCCATCGTGAGCTGAGAGCAGAGCCAGGTGTGAGATGGAATTCTCTAGATCCACGTCCACATGACGTGCAGCCTGGAGTCATTGGTCTTTCCCTGAGGAACTGAGATTGGCCTCAACCCAGACCTCTGGACCCTTGGCCTAGACTGAGGAGGGGTGGATGGGGTTGGGGGGGGAGAATGGATCATCCACACAAGCAGGATGCCCTTCTTTTTCCAGAAAAGGCAAATCCAGGGTCTCTTCAAGCCAAAGATGCTCAGCGTCTGTGAGTTCTACTTCCAAGAAACCCCTTCCCTCCTCCCACTGGCTCTGCCGCTGCTGTGGCGGCTGCTGCTCCCATTTCAACCAGCACCAGACCCATTAATAGCATCAATTTTATCTGCACCAGCCTTGGCTCCCTCCCCGCTCCCCAGGGGCACTCGATCCAGAATGCCAGGCCCTGCTTCCTTTTCTCCTGGAACACGTTGACTCCCTCCCTTGGGCGCCCAGGGAGTTGGCAGCATAATAACCTGCGAGAGGAAAACTCTCTTCCCCCTGCCTCCTAATCTTCAGTGCTCACCAAATTAGAACAGGCATCAGAAGCCCATCGGGCCGACTGCCGCAGGGGTGTCATGCCATTAACCCCGGGCTGCCTCCTGCTGGTACTGGCAAGGTGGGGGGAGGATGTTTCAGGCCCCCTAACCCTTTCCAGCTCCCCTCTCTAGCAGGAGCAGAACTCACCTTCACCTCTACTTTCCCATCCCCCACCCCCACCTCCACCACGTGGTGGGAAACCCCTACCCCATCCTCCTTATGTTTCCCAACCCCCTCTTCCACCTCCACCCTGTTTTTCTTCTCCGCATCCCACTGCTGTCAGAACAGCCAGCAAGGCCTCTGGACAGAGGGGAGGACAGTTGTCCTGCTCTTCCTTCAGGACGGAGCTCAGCTGGCTCTTCACCTGTTCATCCAGCAAAGACTGGCTCTGTGCCGGGCCCCGTTCTCAGAGCTGGGGATAGAGCAGCCCTATCCATAGGTGGGACCCTATGGGAAAAACAGGGTCCCACCTCCGTGGGACCATCTGTTGGGTTGGCCAAGAAGTTCATTATGGTTTTTCCATAGCATCATATGGAAACCCCCTGAATGTACTTTTTGGCCAACCCAATACTTCTTCCAGAAGGCAGCCCCTCATCCCTGAGTTTGGGCCAAGTGTCCTCCACGTGGGACCACAACTGTGGGTTGACTTGTCAGCCTCCCCACTAGGCCAAGCTCATTGGGACAGCAGGACCATGTCCGGTTCCACCCCGCCTCCTCAGCGCTCCCAAGCATCTTTAGTGAATAGTCATGACAAACACTTATATTGCACTGACTATGTGTCAGGCGCTAAGGGCTAAGTGCTGTCATCATTCCTGTTTTAGAAAAGGAAACTGAGTCCCGGATTTGTCCAAGGTCACCAGCTAGCAAGCAATTCTAACCCAGGGATTCTGGCTCCAGAGTGCAAACTCCTAACACGTGGCTGTGAAGGAAGGACAGCATGACGCCAGTGATAGGCACGCCAGCCCTTCTCTGGCCCTTGTTTCCATGCCTCTGGGGCAGAAAGTTCTTCCTTGCTCCTGACACGTCTCTTCAACTGCAAACACCACTATAGCTTTGTTTTGTAACCTCCAAGGAGGAGGAGCGTGTGGACAGCTCCTGATCTGTCAGATCATCTCACTAAGCACAGAAGCCAGGCTGGAGCCAGGCTCCTGGGGGCCCCAGGAGCCCTCGGGTGTTTATTCCCTTCTCCCTGCCTCCAAGTCCTGCCATCCCAAATCCTACCCATGCCACCTCCTCCAGAAAGCCTTCCTGTGTCTGCAGCACCTGCCAGAGTAGGAAGGAGTCGAAGCCAGCCTGTGTACCACTGTTCAGCCTGGTTGTTCTCTCCAGTGGCCTAGGGTGGGGGCCCATGGTACGTGCTAACTAAATATTGGTGTAGTGCAAGGCCAGGGCTGAATCCTAGCCCAGGGCAGGCCACCCCCTCTTGGAACCTCAACCTCTTCCTGTACTTAGAGGGGTTGGGTGACTTAGACCATCTCTGAATTACTTTCCTCTGTAAAATTCTAGGTTCAACTATAAACATTCCCTTTATGGGTCAGTGTCAAGGAAAGTTTCCTTCCCAGATCCTGGGTGAGACCTGTCAGCTGAGACAGGTGATCATGTGAGGAGCATCTGCAAAAGGGCCTAGAGAGGAGGCATCCTCTCCTGGGAGGGACTGGGCAACCTCTGGGAGGTCTTTCCATAGAATCTGGGAGGCAGGAACAATGAAGGAGAATAACAGTGTTCCTGCCCTGTGCCTGGCCCTGCTGTGGGTACCCTATGTGTTTCCTTGCAGTCAGTGCTCGCAGCCTCCCTGAAGGGAGTATTCTCATGCCCATTTTACAGATGAGGAAACTGAGGCTCCTCTCCAAGTTCACATTTACAGCAAGTGAATACCTAAGGGAGGCACGGGGCATATCTGTCTGACTCTGAAGATCGGGCTTTGCCCATGGCATATAGCTGCATCTTTCAGCTGCCCTGATCTGCATGTGCCTGGACTGAGTCCTGTCCCTGCATGGTATACACAACTTCCACATGTGCGCGTGATGTCAAGGAGGGCATGCACGGGCTACCGTGCTCACTCTCTGGAGAGGCACAGCGAGTGTGCCTGTGTGTGAGAGGGAGAGAGAAAGAAAGAACACAGTGAGCTAATAGGGACCCCAAATCAGGGAAAGGAAAGAAAGGAGCAGCTGAAAGAAGAGAGGGAGGGAGTTAGCACGCAGTGTAACAAGGGTGACAATAATAACAATAATAATAACAAGGATAGCACAAACCTTGCCTTTTTTTTTTCCTCCAAGGCGAATGTGAGCCGAAGCTGGGCTGAGGGGATTAATCTCTTAAAAAATAAGTGCCGTGTGAGGAGACAGGCAGTGATTAAGGTTTTAACTGATCAGTCTGCATCTGACAGTGAACCAGCTATTATCTTAACGGAATCAAACGAACATTCAAAGCCGCGCTCAGCCCCAAACATGAAAGGAGATGTCATCTGCTGGCAGCTGGCAAGCCGCAGGGGGAGCCGAAGGGGAGAGAGGAATGGAGGGAGAGGCGAAGAGAGAGGGAGGGAGAGAGAGAAAGAGTGTCACGGGGCGGGAGAAGGGAAGATGGAGGAAAAGAGGAGTGACGGGAGCAGGACCATCACCCCACTTCCTCCTCCCATCCCTGCCCTAGAGCAGGGGTGTCATGCCTGGAAGCCCTCCGTGTGCCCCACTGGCGAAGATGAGGTGGGAGGAAGCAGAGGCCAAGGGCATGGGCTGCCAGCTCTGGCGGGAATTTCCTAGTTTCCTAGAGAGGGGACATCAGGACTCCCATCCTCTCCCCCTCGCTCAGTTCCCGCATACTGAAGGCTCAAAAACTTTATCTTAAATAAATAAAAGGGCAAGAGAAAAGAAACAAGGACTGCCCCCCCCCAAAAAAAAAGAGAGAGAGAGAGAGAAAATGGCTTTGTTAGACACTTCAGCTCATTTTTCTAATTTCATTCTCCCAACAACCCCACAGGAAACGTTACAGTCTGGATGCGGAAATACAGAGGCCAGTGAGGTGAAGCCTCTTCTTGCTGCAGATGCCGCAGCTTGGAAGAGGCGGGGCTGGGATGTGAACCCAGGCCTCTCTGGCTCCCATGTCTCTGCGTTTGTCCCCAGGAGGGAGATAGGAGAGCAGAGAACACACTGGGAAACACCAGGGCAAAACCAGAGAGGTGAGCTGATGGGGGTTTCTGTTCTGACGCATCATGCCTGGAGAGTAAGCAAAAGATGTTCCCTTCCCATCCCACGCTCCCAAAGCAAGGATGCCGGGGCAAGGGGGAGTCCAGAACCCGCTGGACCCTGGGCCTGGACCAGTGCCCGATGCGTCATTGGTGCCCACCACGTGTTCGCTGGGGGAGAGATGGAGAGAAGAACGTGGACACAAGGCAAGCTGGGCAGAGGCGAGGTAGGGAGAGTGACCTGGTCTGTTACCCTAGCCCACTGCTGGCCAGGCTCCGACCCAACCCCACCCCACCCCCAGGAGAAGCCTGAGCAAAGGAGGGGCCCCGCTCCTTGCCATCCGAGCTGCTAGACAGAGGAAACACCGCCTGGGGCTGGCACAGGTGCGTGAGCCTGGGGGAGAGAGAAAGGAAAAAAAGAAAACACCGGAAAAGGAACGATTTCAAGAGAGAGAAAGGAAAATATCTGAAAACTCAGAAAAACCGACACAAGCAGGGCCCCGTGTGTGGGACAGTTTATTTGCTAATGTGGAGCTGATCCCCTAACCCCACTTCTCTTCTTCCTTTGCTGACTCTCTCACCCACTTGAGGAGACATCTGTTTTCCAGAGAAAATAGACATATGGTCCTTCCTCTTCCCTCCTTGTCACACACTCACAGTCTCTCTCACACACACAGGCACACACGACAAACACACAGACAACAAATACACTCTCTCGCTTAACACACACACAATCTCTGTCTCATACACGCACTCACACACACACACACACACACACATACAGGCAGGGCTGGGTTCCCCTCCCAGAGCTGCTTCTCTCGGCGGAGCTGGGGACCAGATGGGGTCCAGTCATTTCTCTGGGGGTGGGGCTGACCCTGTGCTTCCCCCTTCCTGGATGCAGCCTTCAGAAAGCCTGGCCCGGAAGGGAGGAAGCCAGAGTAGAAGCCAGAAGCCGGGCGTGGTGGGCGGATGGGCAGGAGGCTCCCCTAGAGCTGCAGTGACTTCCCTCTCCAGGTGGCCAGTCCCTCCCTTTCCCTCCGCCACCACCTAAGTCTGGGACCTGCCCATTTCATGCCTGAATTGTGGCCACGGTCTCCTAAGCCATCTCTCTAGTCTTTAATCCACCTGCACGCCACTGCCCGGGGCTCTTTCACACTCAGCCCAGATGGCATCCCTCTCTTGTTAGAAAGCTGTGAGGATCAAGCCCAAACTACTCTAGCTGGGCTTGAAGACTCCTATGGTCTGCCCTTCGCACTCCTCTCTGCCTGGGCTCCTGCTGCCCACGCCTCCACCCTCACTCCCAAACACTCTCCCCATCCCTGAGCAGAGACACAGGCACAGTCCCGCTTTACACCTGCAGTCCCTGTGTCCATCCACCCGGAGACCCCTGTCCTTCCTCTCCATCTAGCCAAAGTCTACTCCCAGGAGGGTTGATGAGGTCAACTCAGCTTGCTGAGCAGCTCTTCCATGTCAGACACTGCTGCCTTTCCTAGGAAGTAAGTCAGCTACTCCTCACTGGAGCCCTGGGAGATACACACACGTAACAGAAAGGAAACTGACATATAGAGAGGCTGCTCATCTTGCAAGATCACAGAGGCACATCCAGAAAGTGGCAGAGCTAAGATCTGAAGGCAGGGAGCGTGGCTGAGTCTGTGCTGAAGCGCTGGACTGCCCTCCCCTCCATGCGCACCCCTCCCTCCTTGCAAGCCCTCACTGGCCACCCAGCCCCCACGTCCAGTCTCTTTGTCCTCCAGCTTCCTCAAATATGTTATCTGTGCCTCTCATGGGCTCTTTAATTACACAATGCCTTGAATTAGTACTTTGATCTCAGTGTGTGTTAATTTTATCTCATGAACTAGATTATTTATTATCAGGAGTATAAACTGTTTTTGCCATTACTCTTATAGCCCTCCCTCCCCTCACCAGTTGCCTAGCACAGTGCTAGGCATATGGGTTAGAAATAAAACTAGTACCAGCTAACATGTAGTAAATACTTACTATGTGCCAGACACTGTTCTAAGTACTTTCCATGGATTTCCATGGATTCCATGTATTTATTCTTCACAGATGAGAACATAGATGGAAAATGAGGAAGGTTAAGTAATTTTCTTGCTCAAGGTCACACAGATGGTGGTGGGTTAAAGATGACCGCAGATCCTTTGCCATTCCTCTACTGAGACGTGGAGCTTATTTCTTCTTCCCCTGAATTTAGCCAAGAGGATGCAGCAGAAGTGAAGTCATTCTCCTTTTGGGCCTTCGTCTTAAGAAGGCCTGGAATCTTCCACTTGCGTGCTTCAGGGAGTTCTGAGCTGCTGTGTAAGAAGTCTGGTTATCTGCCTGCAGAGCTCATGAGGAGAGGAGAGGAGAGGTCCTGCAGGCCCACAGAGAGCAAGAAGCCTGGCCATCCCTTAGGTAGTGGCTGAAACCAACGTGTTCTCATGGGCTGGGTGTCTGGACACAGCTCGGGGCTAACTGCACTCTGAGAGTAAGGAGCAGGAGGAAGGGTGGAGCCAGAAGGCAGGACCCTGGATACTACTCCCAACCTTCCAACACCCCGCACTCATTCGTCTGATTTCTCTAGAACTTTCAAAGAAGACTGTCTGTAAAAAATGCATCCTGGGTTCTTTCGGTTTGATTTTTACTCTACCGGGTCTTTATTTCGATGTTTCCCAGGTGGTGCTAGTGGTAAAGAACCCACCTGCCAGTGCAGGAGACGTAAGAGATACAGGTTCTATCCCTGGGTCGGGAAGATCCCCTGGAGTAGGAGATGGCAACCCACTCCAGTATTCTTGCTGGGAAAATCCCAGGGACAGAGGAGTCTGGTGGGCTACATACAGTCCCTGGGGTCATAAAGAGTCGGACAGGACTGAGCACCCGCTCTAGAGTGCATGGGTTCGGTGGCTGCGGCTTCTCTAGTTGTGGTGCAGGGGCTTAATTGCCCTGAGATATGTGGGATCGTAAAGGTCCCCGACCAGGGATCGAACCCTTGTCCTCTGCATTGGAAAGTGGACTCTTAACCACTGGGCCACCAAAGAAGTCCCCTGCATTCTGCTTTAAAAGCCAGTGGACCAGATAATCATCAAAGCCCCTTCGAGCCCTAACATTCCAGGATTCCATGAGAATGATAGGAATAAACGGATGAGTGGATGGTCAAACCATCATGTTCCATCTCTGGATGGAAGGTGGACGGGTACTCAAGAGAGGGGAGGAATCCTTGATGTACCTGCATGGCTTGGAATCCAGAGGAGTTCTGGAAGTTGGCAAGAGAAGAGGTAGAGACTGAGGTGCTAGAGATGCCTGCAGGGGCGAGAAGGGATGGAGAAGGGTGGCTTGCGCGGAGCGGGGCCCGGAGAGGCAAGCCGGGGAGTCTGGCACTCGCCATCAGGAGGCAGGGTGGCATCAGGGATGAGGCGCAGGAACTCTGGGACCAGTAGGCGTGGGTTTGAATCCCAGCTCTGCCCTTTACTAGGTGTTGCCCTGTGACTCTGTGTTTACCTGCCCTAAGCCTCAATTTTCTCATCTGTAGAAATCACCTGTTTCATAGGGCCGGCCTGAGGTAAATGAGATGATGTGGGTAAAGAGCATAACCCAGGGCTTGACGCTCGGGGAGCCCATCTTATTCATTAATTGTGCTGCTGGGGCTTAGTTGCGGCGCGTGGGATCTTCCATCCTTGCTGTGGCCCATGGGATCTTTAGTTGCAGCGTTTGGGATCTCTCAGTTGTGGCATGTGGGATCTATCTCTCGACCAGGGATCGAACCCTGGCACCCTGCTTTGGGAGCACAGAGTCTGAGCCTTTGGATCACCAGAGAATTCCCTGTGGCTTCTTTTCAGGAGACCTGGAGTGACTGGCTTTTGCTGAAGCCCTCATAGCTTAGCTCACCCCAGAAAATCTAGAAAGGTACCCTTTCCATTCCCCCAGGGAGAAGTACATATGGAATGTGGGTCTAGGGAAGGGAGGTAAAGTAGAATCTGAGGCTGATGGGGTTTGGAGTGTCATGCAAAGAGAGAACAGGACAGGTACCAGGTTCCCAGACACTTCTGGGCCTGCTGGGAGCTAGGGGCCAAGAAATGACCTGCAGGAGAGAGAATGTTAGGACTGGGATGGGGCCCCACGCAATTGGAGGTGTTAGTGAGGTCATGCAAAGGAGAGGGCCACTTGAAAAGGCTGGCGGTGAAGCTAGGAGGCTCGGATGCTATCACACCCTAAGAGCCACCACGAGGGTCATCCCTCACTCATGAGGATCCTCAGTATAAGGCAAATAGAATCTAAGAAAGATACGGCAGCAGGTCCACAGGTGACACAGGTCAGAGAGACGGTGTTCCCTGGCTGCCAAAAGCTCAGACTCTGGAGCCAGACAAGTGGGGTTTGAACCCTGATTCTGCCTCTAACCAGTTGCATGATCATGGACAAGCATCTCTGGGCTAAGTGCTCTAGCTGTAGTCACGACTCCTGATTTCGTGGTACTTGTGCTCTAGCTGGGGAGGTGGAGGCTGAGAAAAACGCAGGCGGCAGGTGACACACCCATTCACCAGGGCTGTCAGTGCTGTGAACTGGAGGGAAGGGAATGTCCGTGTGTTCTCTACAAAGTCTTCAGGGACCATGAAATGCCAGCTGGGTTTGGAGAGATTAAGGGGAAAGCTTTCAGGGAGAGGAGAGCCTGGGGACAGGGACGCCAAGAACCTGTCCCCCCAGAGCAGGAGGTGGGCTCGTGGGATGGGGGTTATGGCTAGAGGGGTGCTAGGATGCCAATCGCCTTGAATGGAGATGGAGAAGTTTGAAGCTCCAGGCTCCATTCACTCCCTGAGCTGAGGCAGGTGTGGGGGCACGAAGATGAGTCAGAAGGCCTCACAGGTGCCTCTACCGAGGCTGTGTCCACACCACTAGCCCCTGCCAGCTGCCCCAGCCTCCCTGGGTCCCCAGGGTCAGGCCGTGATGGGGTGAGATTTATCATGGGCAGGTGTGCTCCGAGACGGTATATTATCCAGGATTATGAACTGTAACAGGATAATCTCTCTAATGTAATTCAAGCTCTCGACATGGCTTATGGCTCCTTAATGTACCTCAGACTGAAGAATTACAAGAACATTCTCCCCCAAGCTCCTCCATGTCCCCTCCCTCCCTCCTCTGTCAACCCCTAAATGATTTAGTCAATAGCCTGAAGCCAGATCTTGGCATTTAGTCATAATTCAGTGCAGTTCAGTAAACATGATGGGCAAGGAGCTTTCTCTGCCTGCCTTCTTCCACAAAGGCCTCTCTTTCCTCCTCCCCCAAAATCTACCCCCCAGGGACAGACTGGGATGCCGGACAATGCAGGGAACTCAGCTCCCCAGGACTCACCTCAGCGTGCCCTCTGGGCACCAAGGCTTAAGCTGCCAGGCTTAGGGAAAGGGGCCCCAGTCATTCAGCAGGGTGGTCCCTTGGACTCACCCTCCAGGCTGAGACGATATCCCCAGAGCTACAGACTAACCGGTCCAGGAATCTTAGGATGCGCTGGTCCTGGGACTCCACCCTGTAAAACTCATGCTCTCGGGGAAACATTCAAATCTTCTGTAAGCTACACCACAAAATGTTGTGCCAACCTTTATTTTCTATACTTTTGCCCCTCCTGGGGAAAAATAAAAAAACCTTCCCCAGAGAGCTGTGGTCACCAAACCAGAAATCACTCTACTGACAGAGCCCCTTTCAGTGCACAGGTGATGATCTTGTAACTCAGATGGGTCTTTTCTAATAGATTGCATTTACTGAGCACTTACTATATTGCTGGGCATTTTCCTAAGCACATCACATGATTCATTCGTATAAGGCTTCCAAAAATCTCTGGGTGGGAACTACCGTTCCCCCATTTTACTGATAAGAAAACAGGCTCAGAGAGGTAAAGCCGAGGCCACAGACTATTTATTTTCTCTTATTCGTTTATGTTTGGCTGTTCTGAGTCTTCATTGCTGCATACCAGCTTTTCCCTAGTTGTGGCGAGCTGGAGCTACTCTCTAGTTGCAGTGTGAAAGCTTCTCATTGCTGCAGCTTCTCTTGTTAAGGCATTCAGGCTCCAAGGCGTGGTTGCTCTGCGGCCTGTGGAATCTTCCCATACCAGGGATAGCATCCAAGTCCCCTGCATTGGTGGGCAGATTCTTTACTGCTGAACCACCAGGGAAGTCCCACAGATCTATTGAGTGGGGAAGCTGAGATGTGAACCCAGGCAGCCTGGCTCCAGAGCCTGCATTCCCGACCACTGCTCTGCAATGTATAGGGTCATACAGCATTTGAACCCAGGACCCTGTGTGCTCCACGCCCGATCCCAGGCTTTTCTCTATCCACTTAGCATCCTGCTGATGAAGCAATGGGACACAGCAACCATGTCTTTCCTGGCTCCTGGTCTATTTTCACAGTGGCCCTCAAGCCCAGCTTTGCTTTCCAATCCCTGCGGTGATCAGAAATCCAGGCCTCCCCTCAACCAGCCAGTGAGCCAAATGAAGCTATTTGAAAGCCCCCAGCTCAGTGCAGGCAGGCAACCCCTCTTTCTCGGCTGTATTCTTTGTGTCCATCACCCAACTCACCCTTTATTTTAAGCATAAAGCTTGAGGCCCCTCCAGGCTGCCAGGATCCAAGGAAGCCAGCAGAAATCTCCTCTGTGGTAGGAAAGGGCTGCAGGTTGCAAGGACTTGCTCCCAAAAGCAGCTCAATAAAAATGAGATAGTCTCATGGGCAAGTGTTGTGTCTATCCGTGCCTTCTGTATGCACCACAGTGGTCTTTCTTCAATGTTCTTCTTGACCTTGGCAAATCACTTGGTCCTTTGGTGACTCACTATTATCTCTAAAGTGGGCTAATAATAGCAAGAGCTAAATTAAAAGATGTAGGTTGGAAAATTTTTGGATAAAGCACTCCATACTTGCAACTACAACACACACACCGCAGTGCACACACCCCTCTGGCTGAGTTGGTAATTTAGATGTGGATTTAGTTGTGTCCCCAGCCTCATCCCTGTAACCATACCCCAGTAAAAAGAAAAAAATCCAGGTGAGTGGTATATCTCTGATCTCTGGATCCAGAATACATTAACTCAAGTTATACCAGCCTCTCCGGCTACAGAGTCTTTGGCATTTGTTAATCTTTGCCCTGGGAGAGACTACTGCTTAGTCTGAGGTCCTTAGGAGGGATGCTGCCAGATTTAGTGGGAATCTGCAATATACACTGTTCATTGAGTTGGACTGCATATGGTACTTGGTGTGACAGAATGAACCCAGCATAGGAGTATATGGACACCTGAGTCATGGTCCTGCCCCTAACTTCCTTTTCCCTGAACCTCAGTTTCCTCATCTGTAAAATGGGGTCTGGGAGGAGGTCCCAGGTCCCTTCCAGTCTAACCTTTTGTTTCAGGATGTACTGTCTTTGCAGGTTTGCCCTGATCCTTTCCCAGGTCTTCAGGTCCTTTCTCTTCTGGGTTCTTCCAGCTCCCTCTTTGTGGTTAGTCTGGCCCCATTTTTTATCAGAGACCTGTTTTGTTATTCCAGGAAATACCACAAGGGGGAGCCTTCTTAGGATGTCTGGGGTCAGGAAGGAAGCCTAGGCAAGTAAGTGCAAGGTTATGGTGGGAGTCAGCCAGTCCCAAGGGGCTGCAAGACCCAGATGGAAAAAGAAAGTTGAGAGAACAAGGGAGGGGGCTGTAAGCTACAAAGACCATACTCCAAGCTCCTGAAGGACTGAGACCTTGCTTTGTGTTAGTTCTTGTCTCTCTGTCATACACTTGTAAGTGCATATGATGAGCTTATCTCATTTGATCCTCAATGTACTCCTTGAGTCACACAGTGCAGCTGAAATTATCTATTGCCTCTACAGTTGGGAGAACTAAAACTCAGACAGGCTCCAGGCTCACCCGGGGTCACACAGCCAACCTGGACCAGAGCTTTTGATGGCCCAAGTGTCCTGTCCACTGGCCCAGGTCTCCTCTGGGGTCTTGCCCCAGGCTGGACACATGGGAGACCTTCAGGAATGCTTCCTGAATGAATGAGTAGGTGCTCTGGGTGAGGCTGCAACCTCCGTGCATAAGCATCCTCTGGTAACACCTTGGTTCCGCTTTCTACCCCTTGCTCTTACCTTCCCAAATCACAGCATTCATCTCTTACCAAATCACTTCCATGATCCAGAAGTGCTGGCACTACAGTCATGCTGTCACCAAAAGCCCTACTCACCTCTATTTATCTTTCAAGTCTTCTCGGGTGTGTCACCTCCTCCAGGAAGCCTCCTTTGACATCTGCTCCCACCATGGGTAGAGTTGCAATCGTTCTCCTGTCAGCCTCCCAAATAAGCTTCCTGATTACAACACACCAATCATTGTTTTAAAGTTATTAGATACTAGTCTGAGCTTTCCCAGAAAGGGAACTGAGTCTTAATCATCTTGGACTCCTAGTGTCTATAAAAGCTCAGCTCAGCCACCAAAGACTCATTTTGAGTACTGCCGCCTTCTCCCTCTACAGTAGTGCCTCTGGCCTTGGAGACCCTCTGGTAAAGGCATTTGAAGTGCATTTGGCCTGAACAAATGAATGACTGATTAGTGCCCTCCTCCCCGCTTTTCTATCCTGACCCCTCAAGTACCAGGAAAGGTGTCAATTCCAGATTTCTGAAAATACTTCAGAACCCTCCTCAGCCCACCTTCAACCCCTCTAAACCACTCCCCTTGGGGATATTGTATACAGAAGGCATTCCCCCTGGCTTGGCTGGAATCTCCCATGGGACTCTCAAAGCCGAGGGGACTTTCATTGGATCCAACTCACTTGAACAGGTGAGAAAAGTAAGATCCAGAAAGGGAAGGTGACTGGGTCATTCTGTCATTCATCCAACAAATATTCACCAAGTGCTCACTATCTGTGAAACTCTGTTCTCCGTCGGAGACTTTTTTTTTAACTAAGTGGATTTTTTAAAATATTTATGTGTGCGTGTGTGTGTGTATTCAGCTGCATGGAATCCTAGTTCAGCATATGGGGTCTTGAGGTACATGGGCCACAGCATGTAGGATCTTAGCTCCATGACCAGGAATCAAACCCACCAACCAGGAACTGGACCCATGTACCCTGCATTGGAAGGCAGATTCTTAAACAATGGACCACCAGGGAAGTCCTGAGCCGAGACTTAAAAAAAAAAAGTCTCTGACTTCATAGCATCTACAATGGAAGAGACAGACAACCAAATTAGCAGGTAAGTATGTAGCCTATATTAGATGGTACTAAAAGCTACTGAGATATGCAAAGCAAGGGAAGGGAGATGGGGAGCCTGGGGGTATTGGTTGCTGGAGGGTAGAAAAGAACCTTAGCAAAATGAGTGAGAAAGCACTGTAGGGATCTGGGAAAAGATTGTTCCAGGCAAAGGCAATAAATAGCAAGTGCAAAGGTCCTGAGGCAGAAACCTGCTGTCCTGCCTGTACAACAGTGAATGGAATAGAGTGAAGGGGAGGGGAGTAGGAGGGAAGGCAGAGCACTGATCAGATCCTCCAGGGTCTTTGAAGGATCCTTTTCTCTGAGTGAGATGTGCACCCATTCGATATTTGAGCAGAAGAGGGACAGGCTCTGACTTTGATTTTAAAAAGATAACCCTGGCTGCTCTGCTGAGAACAGACTGAGGGGACAAGGGATGCAGAGTGACAAGAGGGGCGTCCATAGTCCCAGCAGGAGAAGCTGGCGGGCTGGACCGGGGCGGGGGTGGGGTTAAGTGGGGACAGTGGTGAAGGGTAAGCAGATTCTGGACATATTTTGAAGGTAGTGTAAACAAGATTCGCTAAAGCATTTGGATGAATGACAGAAAAAGTGAGGGGTTAAGAATAACTCTACGATTTTCTTCCCGAGCAACTGGAAGGATGAAGTTGCCCGTTCCGGAGATGGAGAAGACAAAAAGGAGCAGGTCTGGGGGAAAGATCAGAATTTCAAAGTTGAACACGTTGAGTTTGAGATGCGCACTAAACGTTCAGGTCGAGATAGGAAACAGGATTGACAAGCTGGCACGTCAAGAGAGAGGTTATGGGAGAGCTAAGAGAACAAAAACAAAATCTCAAGCCTCGCGACTTGCCACAGTACAAAAAGGACTCTTCCCGTGGGTTGGAGAAGTTAAATACCTGCGCTCAAAACCTAGGGCGCAGGGAAAGGAAATACGGTAACCCTGCGCGCACGCCCCCAGCCTCAGCAGTGCCAACTATCAAGCAAGAGCAGGTCCGGGAGACGGGGTGGCTCCTGGGGCTCTTAGGCGAGACCAGAGAGGGCCAGGGCTCCGCACACACACATCAGGGGCGGAGCGGGGGCCGCTCGGACTCGGGGGCGGATCTTCACTGAGGTCTGGGTTTCTTCTCCCAGCAACGGTCTTGACTCGTTTCCTTGAGTCACCGTCAGATATTTATTTAACCTCGTGGTTCAGCCTCCCTGGGGCCAGCAGGAGGGATGGAGGCAGGGCGGGGGAGGCTGGCGGAGATGGGGAGCGAAAGGGGAAACATTTTCTTCCCTCCGACAGGCCGCGGCTGCCTCGCTCCTACGTGGGGTCCCACCCCGGGCCCCCAGACCTCCGGGGGTCAGCCAGCTTCTTGGAGTTAAGGGAAATAAGGAATCACGCTGGTCCACCCCCACCCCCGTCGATTTAAGACCAGAGGAAACCTGGGGAGGAGTAACTAGTCTAACGGCCTACACTGAATTCGAGGCGGTGCCAGGCTGCCAGTCTCTGGGGTCCCCCATTCCTTGTCCATCCAATGAGCGCCCAAGGCCCGGCGGTGCCAGGGCAGCCCACAGACCTCTGAGTTCTGACCAGCCTCCCGTCTGGGCTAGACACTTCACCTCCGCGCGCCTCCGCTCCTCGGTCTGTAAAAGGGAGTCCTTACTCTTACCCCGCCTTCCTTGACTTACTGAGGGACAAATAATGTTTTAAAAATACCAGCTGCCAGTTGCCCAGCGAGGCTGGCACTGTCCTGGGCGCCTCGACAGGGCCTGCTGTTCTCCAGCCTCGCACACACACACCCCCCCCCCCCGCCGCGGTCTAGCCAGTGAGGACGGGGGGCTGGAGAGAGGGGCGCGGGGAGGTCAGAACCCAGCTCTCGGGTCAGAAAGGAACCCACTCCTTACCTCCCCCGCAAAACCACGTCCCCGGCCCCGCCCTCCCCTCCACCCCGGCCTTAACCCAGGGGTCGGTGCTGGGAGCGCTGGGGGCGGGGAAGCTGGAGGCCCAGGGGGAGCGGAAGTCACCGCTCGGAGGCCCCGCTTCCCCTCCCCCCGGCCGGCCCCGGGGCAGGTGAAGAGGGGACCGGGCTCCGCTCCAGGTGGCGGGGCAGCGACGGGGGTGGGGAAAGGCAACAATAGCACTTTTATTTGGGACTGTTTGGTTCTGAGCGGGTGGGCGGAGGAGGAGGCGACGGGGCTGCGGGGGAGAGGGGTGGCGAGCGGCATCTGGCGGCACACCTGCTCCTGCTTAACCCTGTGCGTGCTGGGGCCGGGCGCTCGGCCGCGGAAGGCGGGCAGCCGGCGGGGCGACGAGCCCCCGGCCAGGAGTGCGCGGCCCCCGGGAGGGCCAGCCCCTGGGGGTCCCTGGCCAGGCCCCCGGGCTCGGGGCACGCAGGAATGGGGATCCCCTGGAAGGACCCCGGGGAGGTCCCTGTCCCTGGGACTGTGCCCTAAGGCCGCGCGCAGCCCCGGGCTCGGGCGTCGGCTTCCCCAGCGCGCCAGCTCGCCTCGGGCGGGATCGGGAAGGCGAGGGGTGGCTCCAGGGCCTCTGCGCGGATTCCCCGCCGCCCTCAGGCCGTTCCGGGAAACCGGCCTTCCGGAGGCGGCGCGGCGGCCACGGCTATGCCAAGGGCGCGGGGCGCGGGCCAGGCCCAGCGGGCGGCCTCGGGGCGGAGGAGCCTCGCGCTGGGCGCGCCCTCTCGCGCTAAACGCTTCCAGGCGCGGCGCTGCAGGTGAGCTGGGCGCCCGGCGCTCCCCACCCCCGTCGGGGCCTCGCCAACGCTCCCTGCCCGCCGGAGCCCGCGCCGTCGAGCCCTGCGCTGCACCTGCCCGAGCCGGGACCCCGGCCCGCCCACGGACCCCCACCCTACCTCCCAGCCCCGGGCTGGCGCGCTCGCCTGCCGTACAATCGGAGCTTGTTTGTGGGCGGAGGAGCCGCGCCGGGTGCGGCGGCTCCGCGCCAGCCCACTGATCCCATAAAATATTATTTGTGTTTAAAAATTCCAGTAATTGGCTATGCAGCCGCTTTTTCCGAGCCCTGTGCCAAGCTCAGTAAAATCGCAGTCCGGCTAGAGTTATTTTCATCATGCAAATTCCCATTTCTGTAAACAGGGTTAAAGCCCCTGGAAGAGGCTGGGTTGGAATCAGGGAAGAAAAGCAGACGGTTGTGTTCCCGAGTCAGGGAGTTAGTCAAACTCGGTCTCCATTCCTGCGGTGACCTGGGTAATTGGGGAGAGCTATTAAGATAATCCTCCCCAGTCGCTTCTCTTTGAGTCCCAGTGACTGGACTCTATTGGTTAAACTCCCTGGTTTCCTTAACTTCCTCTGTCCCATCTGAATAACTTACATCAGATCACAGAATCATAATTCCTTTCTCCTTTTTTGAACACAAAGCAAACTGAGGCTCAGAGAGGGTAGGAGACTTGCCCAACAGTCACACAGCAAGTCTGTGCAACAGCCCAGCCCAGCACATAGTTTGCCTGACTCCCCAGCCATCAGGACCCCTTTAGAAAGAAAGAAAGAAAGTGAAGTTGCTCAGTCGTGCTCAACTCTTTGCGACCCCATGGACAGTAGCCTGCACCAAGCTCCTCCGTCCACCGTCCCCGGGATTTTCAAGGCAAGGCAAGAGTACTGGAGTGGGTTGCCATTTCCTTCTCCAGGGAATCTTCCACAACCCACGGATCGAACCCAGGTCTCTCACATTGTAGACAGACGCTTTACCTTCTGAGCCACCAGGGAAGTCCCTTTAGGTCCTAGTAATAGTAGTAGTAGTAGGCTGCCTAGGGCCAATCAGCATCCAGAGCCCCAGGGCCTGGCTCTGGGATGCTGACTCCAGGTACAACAACTAAGGGAAGACTCCCCCCTCTCCAAACACACGCTTCCTGTCCCTCAGGAGCTGGGAGCTGCCCAGAGAGGAGGAGGAGGGCAAGGGAGTCCCTGCCAGGGTCTTGGAAACCCTGAGTAATGGACAGGGGAGCCTCTGCCCTGCCCTACCCAGGGATGGCTGCTGTCTGCTGCAAGGAGAACCACACACATGGGAAGAACAAATTTCTTAAACAGATACTGAAAGGGAGCCCAGATTCTGCAGCTGGAAGGAGAATTGGGGCTCAGAAAAGAGTAAATAATAGTATATTATTTGTAATATAATATTGTATTATATATAGTATGTTATTGTTATTTGGTATTGACAGTTTGTATGTGCCAGACGCTACTGCACAATTTGTCTCATTTAATCCCCACAACAAGTCTAGGAGAGGGGTATTAACATTGTGCCCACTTTCCAGATGAAGATACTGAGGCTCTGATAGGTTAAGTCACTTACCCAAGGTTGCCTGTAAGGAAAGCCCTTTTTCTGGGGATGTTTGTGAATCTGGGTTTCCTTCAGCAACCCCAAAGCTTTCATACCAGCCCAGCTTCCTCCTGCCCCCCTCCATTTCCCCCTACAAGCTTTTATGCAGGCTATCTCTTTACCCCAAGTATTCCTCCTCCCTCCTATTCTCCATCTTTCCCATTGCCTCCCCTCTTCAAACCCTAGGCTCCTCAGTCCCAGAGGCCAAGGAATATCTACATCAGTTCAGTTCAGTCGCTCAGTCGCGACTCTTTGCGACCTCATGAATTGAAGCACGCCAGGCCTCCCTGTCCATCACCAACTCCTGAAGTTCACTCAAACTCATGTCCATCGAGTCGGTGATGCCATCCAGCCATCTCATCCTCGGTCGTCCCCTTCTCCTCCTGCCCCCAATCCCTCCCAGCATCAGAGTCTTTTCCAATGAGTCAACTCTTCGCATGAAGTAGCCAAAGTATTGGAGTTTCAGCTTTAGCATCATTCCTTCCAAAGAAATCCCAGGGCTGATCTTCAGAATGGACTGGTTGGATCTCCTTGCAGTCCAAGGGACTCTCAAGAGTCTTCTCCAACACCACAGTTCAAAAGCAGCAATTTTTCGGCGCTCAGCCTTCTTCACAGTCCAACTCTCACATCCATACATGACCACTGGAAAAACCATAGCCTTGACTAGACAGACCTTTGCTGGCAAAGTAATGTCTCTGCTTTTGAATATACTATCTAGGTTGGTCATAACTTTCCTTCCAAGGAGTAAGCGTCTTTTAATTTCATGGCTGCAGTCACCATCTGCAGTGATTTTGAAGCCCCCCAAAATTAAGCCAGACACTGTTTCCACTGTTTCCTCATCTATTTCCCATGAAGTGATGGAACCAGATGCCATGATCTTTGTTTTCTGAATGTTGAGCTTTAAGCCAACTTTTTCACTCTCCTCTTTCACTTTCATCAAGAGGCTTTTGAGTTCCTCTTCACTTTCTGCCATAAGGGTGGTGTCATCTGCATATCTGAGGTTACTGATATTTCTCCCAGCAATCTTGATTCCAGCTTGTGCTTCTTCCAGCCCAGCATTTCTCATGATGTACTCTGCATATAAGTTAAATAAGCAGGGTGACAACATACAGCCTTGATGTACTCCTTTTCCTATTTGGAACCAGTCTGTTGTTCCATGTCCAGTTCTAGCTGTTGCTTCCTGACCTGCATATAGGTTTCTCAAGAGGCAGGTCAGGTGGTCTGGTATTCCCATCTCTAGAAGAATTTTCCACAGTTTATTGTGATCCACACAGTCAAAGGCTTTGGCATAGTCAATAAAGCAGAAATAGATGTTTTTCTGGAACTCTCTTGCTTTTTCCATGATCCAGCAGATGTTGGCAATTTGATCTCTGGTTCTTCTGCCTTTTCTAAAACCAGCTTGAACATCTGGAAGTTCATGGTTCATGTATTGCTGAAGCCTGGCTTGGAGAATTTTGAGCATTACTTTACTAGCATGTGAGATGAGTGCAATTGTGCAGTAGTTTGAGCATTCTTTGGCATTGCCTTTCTTTGGGATTGGAATGAACTGCATAGATAAACTCTATTCAGGCTTCCCTGTGGCTCAGCTGGTAAAGAATCTGCCACAATGTGGAAGATCTGCATTCAGTCCCTGGGTTGGGAAGATCCCCTGGAGAAGGGAAAGGCTACCCACTCCACTATTCTGGCCTGGAGAATTCCATGGACTGTATAGCTCGTGGGGTCACAGAGCTGGACACAACTGAGCAACTTTCACTTCACTTCACTTCAAACTGTATGTGATGCTGCACTTAGACCAGCAATTCAGGCAAGTAAAGGCAATCGGGTTATGAAGCTCTTTGCATAATGACAACAGAACGGTTTTCCAAGAAAACTGGTTAGTGTTTTAGAAGTGCCTCCTACATGCAACCCCTGGAAGAGGACACAGCAACCCACTCCAGTATTCTTGCCTGGAGAACCCCATGGACAGAGGAGCCTACAGTCCATTGGGTCACAAAAAGTAGGACACAGCTGAAGCGACTTAGCATGCATGCACCTACATGCGCATACACAAACACACACGCACACCCCCCAAAACAGGAGTCTCGGTTGTGGTTCCCAAGAAGGAAAGTGTTTCTTGGTGGTGCAGGATTATTCTGCCGCAGAATGGGCAGCCTCGTGAGGCATGGAGCCTCCCATCACTTAAAATGTGTCAGCAGGGTCTAGAGGCCCCCAGCCCAAGGGTGGTGCCAGAGAAAGTCCTGAGTCCTCCTTGGCTTGTCTGCTCAGAAATCAATCCAACCCCAGGATTCCACCTACATTACTGAACAAATGTAGGTCCTACTTGTAATTAAACTGAATTCAGAGTTAGTGTGTAGTTTTCTCTTCGATCTCTGAATTGAAATACCATCCAGGCAGCTGATGTCCATGGGAGAAAGGAGAAGGACCCTCAGGTAGGAGGACAGCTTTTGGGGGCGAGAAGGGATACATTATGGTGGCAGTCCTTGAGAAACCCCTGGTGTGGGGGAGGGGGTCCTTGAGAAGATGGAGCATCACTGGAAGAGTAAATGGGAAACAGTGTCCAGTGGATTCTAGTCAGGGGAAGGAGTTAGCAGCAGAAGACTCCAGCAGGAGGAAGGACAAGAGAAAGCCAGGGACCTCCCTGGTGGTCCAGTGGCTAAGACTCCGAGCTCCCAATGCAGGGGACCCTGGGCTCAATCCCTGGTCAGGGAACTAGATCCCACATGCTGCAGCTAAAGATCCTGCCTGCCACAACTAAGATCTGATGCAGCCAAATAAATAAATATTTTTTTAAAAAGAGAAAGAGAGAAAACCAGTGCCTCAAATCCCCAAGGCCTAGTGGGGTCCCTGGAGGGCTCCCCTCCCCCTGGGAGCTCATCCCAGGCCCTAGATTTCCTGCCTTCAGTCTTGCTTCCTGCTCAGGTGGGTTATTTGGAGTGTGTTATGTTCGAGTTGGCGAGGTCGGGGGGGTGGAGGGGGGTGGGGGTCCTTCTTCCTCCCAGCTCTGGAGGCCTGGATAAGGGTTCGGGTTCAGGGCCCAGGGGTGTTTGAAGGATGCCTCTTCCTGCCCTTGCCTCCAGGTCCTATCACCCTCCTTCCCAGAGCTCATCACAAGAATTAAGATGTGGGGTGAATGCCTCATCCCTCAGGGAAGGAAAGAGCCTCCTCAATGAGCTGAGGGCCATTTGAGGGGCACAGGGAGAAATGGGGGTACAGTGGGCTTCCAGAGAGTCTGCCCAGGCCAGGCTTGGTAAAGCCACAAAGACTTCTCGGGGTGTATGCCCCACAGATATGGTGTCAGGATGGGATTTGGAGGTGTGGTTGGCACCTTTGAGCTCTCTTCCTTTTGGACCTTGAAGGACTAAGAAGGGGCGCCTCTTTCCTCCCAGGCCCCTGTCCCTTCACCCACCCCAGAGAGGGTAGGATGGAGTGGGGTGGGTTTCATAACCTAGAGGTGGGTGCTGGGATTGCTACCGGAGTTAAAGATGTCATTTTAATGTTTTACTTGATATTGGTATTAAAGTTATTTTTTAGAGTCTGTATCTTTTTTTATATATACATAAATATTTATGGCTGAAGTAATACGCCTATGATTTGCCTCAAACCATATAGGGAGAGATGGGACAAAGTTGACCACGAATTGCTTCTTGTTGAAGCAGGGTGATGTGATACAGGGCGGCTCTCATACTATTCTGTCTACTTTCATATATGTTTGAAATGTCTGGAGTAAAAGCTTAAAGTAACAGGACAAAACTCAGTCCCAGTCGCCCCACCTAGAAGCTGTTCCTGATTGCTCTCACATAGCCTGCTATCTGCTCCTGCTCTGTAGGTGTCTTGGGTCTCTGTTCACGGCCAGCCTGTGGGTGGGGTGTCCCCTCAAAGTGGTCACCACTGGAGCAACCCCGCTGTGGGGGTGCTCAGCTTCAGAGAGGGAGAAGCTGCCCCCACCCGCCGTGCCCATGTGCTGAAGTGTGGCGGGCAGCGTGCCAGGCATGTTCACAGATAGAAATTATTTCTCGTCGTACAGTCCTGGGAAGTGAACTTTATTCTTACCCTGGATTTATGGATGAGAAAACATAGATTAAGAGAAAAAGGTTAAGAGAACTTTCCCTCTTGATCCTTTTCCCCAACTGTTCACCTCCCTTCTACAAAGTCATCTAAGATGTAATAGAACCACAAGAGTTCTGGTGTGGCTCCCCACACCTCCTCCCTCAAGTTTTCAGGAAATGGTGTTCACATCCACCAGTCTGCCCAAAGCTTAGCCATCCTCCTTAAAAAAAAAAAAAAAAATATATATATATATAACATTATATTATATTATTTGGCTGTGCTGGGTCTTAGTTGCGGCACGCAGGATCTTCAGTCTTCCTTATGACATGCAGGATCTTTAGTTGAGGCATGCAGGATCTAATTCCCTGACCAGGGATCCAACCTGGGGCCCCCTGCATCAAGACAGTGGAGTCTCAGCTACTGGGCCATCAGGGGAGTTCCATCAGTCGTCCTTCTCTCTTATCCTTACTCCTCCTCTCTAACCCATCAGCCAGTCCTTCAGGGTCAAATTCATGCTCAGTCACACTTCCACTGCTACCAGCAAGGTCAGTCCCTCTCCCTTCCAGCCTGAGCTTGGCTCCGCCTCACGGAGCCCCTGCTCCCACCTTTATCCTCACCCATCCCTTCTCAGAGCAGCAAAGATGACCTTGGAGCATCCGTCCAATGGCGTCTCTCTCCTGTTTCCTGTGACCTCCAACTGCATACAACAAGGAGCTCCCAACACCCTAGGATGGCCGACAGCCTCCTGCACACACAGCAGGGCCTTTCAGTGGCCTCTCCCCTGCATCTCATTCGCTCGCTCTTCCCTCCCGCCTCCACCCCGGCTTCCTCTGCACCATCTGGCCCTCTGCCATTGTGCTTCCCTCAGCTCCTTATCCTGCAGGTTCACGTTCCATACTATGCTTTTGGATGACCAGCCATTTTAGCCTCTGGTTAATTTTCTTGTAATTCTTTTGTAGTTGTCTTATGCATCCATTGATTTTTTTCTTTTTTTTTTTTTTCTTTTTGGTCTGTGTCACTCCACTAAAATGAAAGAACCATGAGGGCAAGAAACATGCCCGTCTCCTCAGCACGACTGGTCTAGTGTTGGCCTTGGCACATAAAACATGTTAAAAAATTCTACATTTGTTCAACAAAGGAATTCTCCATCATTCCTAAAAGGCCAAGGCCTTTAGGAACTTGGTAAAGATGCTGAAGACCATTTAGTTACCATCTTGGTCCATCCCTGAACCCTTCCAGACTTTTCAAAAGGTCTCAGCCCCAGGAATTCTTTGAGCCTGCTCTAGTCTGCCTGCCATCTGGCCACCTTGGCCTTTCCTCCTGCTTCTGCTCTCCCCAGGCATACCTTTAACAACATGCCTGGAATAAAGTTTCATTTCTAAAACACCTACTATGTGCCAGGCATAGCTAGTCCTCCCAACCAACTCCAGAAGATAGATTTAAAAAAAGAAATGAAAAGACATGGCCAGAAAGAGGCTAAATCATTTGCCCAAGACCACACTAGTGAGTGGGAAGGAAGGGTTAGTTGCTCAGTCATGCCTGACTCTTTGAGACCCCACGGACTGCAGCCCACCAGGTTCTTCTGTCCATGAGATTTTCCAGGCAAGGATACTGGAGTGGGTTGCCCTTTCCTTCTCCAGGGGATCTTCCCAACACAGGGATCAAACCCAGGTCTCCGGCACTGCAGGCAGATTCTGTACTGACTGAGCTACAAGGGAAAGAGTGGGAAATACAGGACACTCTGATTTACTTTAACTGCCCCAAATTAGTCGGGGTGGGGGGGCCCATGAGAAGGTTTTTGGTTTTGTTTTTTAATATTTATTTTTTATTTGGCTGTGCGGGGTCTTAGTTGTGTCATGTGGGATCTAGTGCCCTGCCCAAGGATCGAACTCAGGCCCCCTGCATAGAGCATGGAGTCTTAGCCACTGGACCACCAGGCAACATCCCTGTGAGAAGGTATTTAAGGCCTCCCTCCTTGTAGCATGCTTACCCCTCCCTTGATGCCCTGTCTTGCCCTTTAGCCCTGGGGGTTCCACCAGAAGCAGGAGGTAAGAAATCAGGACCCCCAAAGTTAGAAATCCAGGGAGGGTAAAGTCAGGGTGATAGTGTCAGGGGGATGTGGGGTTTGGTCTTAGGCAGGAACAGAGCTCTGGCTTCAGGTGGGCATGTGAAAGGAGGGGATGATAAAAGGGAAAGATGGCCAGGGTGGGCGTGATGGGGAAATCTAAGCATCCTAATCCTGGATGCTTGTGTCTCCTTGCCTCACCTGCCACACAGCTCCGCTTAGGAGGCTGCAGGTTTGCCATTCCCACTTGGGCAGGCAGGGAGGGGCAGGAAGGGGACCGCTCCTCACTCCTTGACCTACCTGCCTGTAGTCCCCACAGCCCACCTGATAGGCAGAGCATTCGCAGGAGCTGAGGCGAGAAGAGTGGGGGCAGGTGGGAAGGAGCTGGCTCTGCTCATCTTTGGGAGAGAAGACTGCAGCCAGGAAGGAGGGGGCAGGACAGTGCAGCCAAGTAGGGGTGAGAAGCCAGGGCTGGTGGAGAAGGAAGGGCCCTGGTGGAGTGGGGAGAGCAGGACCCAAGGTGGACCACTGTCAGAACAGCCTCCCCCTACCCAGTGCAGCCCAGCCTGGGAAGGGAAGTGGGGAGGGGTCCTGTCACCAGGAGACCCTTTGTACTGCCAGCTTTTTGCAGCAGAAATAGCCCCTTTCTAACAGGCAGCCTCCTACTCCAAGGGCTGATAGGAATTCCCTCCCACCCCCAGCACCCCGGGCCTGGAGGGTTAGGGACAGAAGAAGGTGTAGGCCAACCCCACACAGGCCACCCTGAGTGTCAGCAGACTCTTGCCTCAACTTCAGACCCTGGTCCCATCCCAGCCTGGGAGAGGAGTGCCAGGGATCAAAAGAGTGAGATCGGGTGGTCTCTGGCATTCTTGAGAGATTTCCCAGCTGCTAGGCCCCTCCCCTGGCCCCGGGGTGGGTGGGTTTACCATCCCATCCCAACCCCCTCTCCTTCCTGTTCAGACACCTTCTTCCCACATTCATGAGAGGGAAGATTGTAGACACTCAACTCAGAAAAACTGACTTTGCTTCTAAGTAGCTGTGTGGCCTTGGGCAAGTCTCTTAACGTCTCAGAGCCTGTTTCCCTTGTCTCTAAAATGTCATCTCTAAAAATCATGAATAGCTTATGATGTCTTAGGGAAGACGGAGCGACAGGGCATCTGGTAAGCCAAAAGCATCTCACAGCATTGTCTACCGGTCTCTTTTCCAGGGAGGGGAAGCCCTGGCGAACTTCCTGGAGGAGGTGGCTGGGGCGTGCTGAGGGGCCGGCAGGGGTCGCTGTGAGTGCGCAGGCCCATCGGGACCTCCCTGGGGCTTTGGGGACGGGGGTGTCGGGCGTGGAGAGAGCAGTGGAGCTTCTCTGAGCCGACACCAACCCTTCCCAAATACCCGCCTGGTCTCTTGTTCCTCCCAGCCCAAGGCGAGACTGGGCCTCACCTCCCGGCTCTCTCCGCGCCCGCCCCCTACCCAAGGCCCCCCTGACCCACACCCTAGGGCGGGCTGGTCTCCCCTTGGGGGGCCGGGGCCAAGAATGGGCGCGTGAACTGGGGCAAATTAACACGTAGGAAAACACCCCGGCACCTGGAGAAACAGGAGCTGGGGCCGGGGGAGGGCGGCCAGAGCCTTGGAAGTCAGAACCCGAACGCAGCGATAATTCACCCGAGTGTCCGCGGCCTCCCGCCCGCTCCCCGCCCCCGCCGCTCGGCCTCCGGTTTCAAAGGCGGACAAACAGCACACTGTGCTAGTCCCGGCTCCCTCGCTAAATCTTCCTGTCTTCAGCTTCTGGTAACCTGAGCCGGCAGAGCTGACCCTCCCTCGGAGGCCTAATGGGTACCGGGAGAGGGGAGAAGGCGGTGGGAGGAAGACGGAGGGGAGGGGATGGAGAATGCCGACCCGCGCCGCTGGGACCTCAGCCCTCACCCCCTCCTTCTCAGGGGCGCCCGGCCGGCCGCCCCCACCCCTGCACTTTGGCGGTGGTGCGGCGGGGGTACAGTGGGCGAATGTTGCTTTAGAGCAAGCCTTTGCTTTCACATACACTGCCGCTTTGGCCTGTGTTTGCGCTTCTAGATGCTTCTGCGCGTGGACAGAGTGTGAGTCTGTGTGAGAAGGGAGGGGGGGTGGCTGTTGTGAACTCACACCTCAGCATGTGGAAAAGTCATTTTTGTGCTTAAGTCGGGCACCATCGTCGTGGGAAGACCGAGGAGCCCCACTCCTTCCCCTTCCCTCCTCCCTTTCCTCCTCCCCCCTCCTCCCCTTTCTCTGCTCCCTCCTCCTTTCCCTCCCTCTCCCCTCACCACTGGGGAGAGTGAAGTAACCCCAGAAAGGCCTCCCACAGCCACTCCTGACCAGAGGCAAGGCTGAAGGGGTTGCCGTCTGCCCAGAGTCCTTCTCCAAGGCTCTTTAACAAGTGAGCCTGCCTGCCTGGGAACTTGGCCCTTAGGAAGCCATCTGGGCCAGAACATCCTGACCCCCTGTCCTCTCTTTGGGGGCAGGGTTGGGAGGGGGAACGTGTTCACCTGGAGAGGTGTGCCCCCCTCCCGGCGCTTTGGAATTTCCAGTGGGAGGTCCTACTTCAAGGCCCAGGGTGGAATGGGTCCTCAAATCACAGGGGAGCTGGAGACTTCTGGGAAGGGCTGAGGACCATTTAATTAAGAAGGCGCTGACTGGATGGGGGAACGGTCAAGATTTGATTGGTGAGGGCAGGGGTAAGAGCAGAGGTGAAGGGCGGGGCTAGAGCTGCGGTTGAATCGTGGGTCAGAGCAGGAGTGAGAAATGAGGGTCAAGAAATACTTAGGGGGAGGGGTTCATGTAGTGGCAGGCCTAACTGGAGGGGTGGACATGGAGTTGGAGCTCGGGTTCAGAGTAGGGAACTGTGGTGAGACAAGGCACGGTGGTAAGTGCAGAGTTCATTCACGCTGCAATTTAACCTGCAATCTTTTAAAAATTTATTTGGCTGTGTCGGTCTTAGTTGTGGCCTGCAAACTCTTAGTTGCAGCATGTGGGATCTAGTTTCCCTGACCAGGGATGGAACCCTGGGCCTCCTGCGTTGGGAGCCCAGAGTCTGAGCCACTGGACCACCAGGGAGGTCCCCAACCACCAAATATTAATTGTCTCCCGTGTGCCAGGTACTATTTTACTTACTGGAAGTAGATAGCAGAACACAAAACTCTGCCCCCCTCCAAGGTTCCATGCCAGTGGTGGACAGACAATAAAATTAGAAACTGGATAAATGATATTTTAGATGGTGGTAAAGGCTGCAGAGACAAAGCTGGGAAGGGGGAGAGAGAGTGATGGGGTACGTCTTGCAATGTGTGATATGGCCTCACGGAGAAGGTGACACGTGTCAAAACCTCCAGGAGGTGGGGAAGGCCGCCAGCAGATACCTTGGTGAAGAGCTCTGTAAGCAGAGGAACAGCCAATGCAGTTTCTGCTGTGTGTGTGTGTGTGTGTGTCCGCCCGCGCAGCATGTTCAGTTCAAGGAACAACAGAGCTGCTAGAATGGTGGGGAGGGTGGGGGCAAGCAGGAGGGAGGAGGCCAGAATGGTCAGAGGCTGAGGTCAGGGGTAGGATCAGAGTCAGGGGTCTGTATCAGCTCTATCTTCTCCCTCTTGAGTCATGGGGAGGCAGACGGCCTGTAGGCAGGGACCAGCAAGGAGGAAATGGGTGAAGCTGGGAAACCTGTGGGGGCCCGTGAAGCCAGCCCACCCCTGGGAACTGCAGGTCAGGAGAGCCTCTGCTTGGAATGGGGCATCTGACTTTGAGGACCTCCTGCTCTTATCCAGGATCTCCCCTCCAAAGCATGAGACACCACTTCACTTGGAGCTTCAAGAACTTTGTCGCCCACCCCCCATTTGTTTGCTAATAAAAAAGATGAAGGGGGGCCTGTCTGCCTTCTCCAGATCACTAGCCTTCTCCTTCCCTTCTCCCCTGCCTGCCTCCTCTCCCTCTCCTTTCTCTCCCCGAGAGCTGATGCAGTTAATTGGAGCGTCTTGGAAGTGCACATTAACACACAGAGCGCCAAGGAGACGTCTTGGCAGCGAAATATCATTATCACTTCTTGAGCTCCAGCCAAAATCCCCTCGCGGTCAAAACACAATTCTTTAAACTAAACAATTAAAGATTTGTGCAAGTGTGGCTGCCATGAGGTATCAGCCTGGGAACGGTTGCCCCTGCCAGTGTGTCAGCAGAAGTTAGCAACCTGCTCGGCATCCCAGCCAGGTGATGGGCCGAGCGTCTCCCGGGAAGGAGGATAAACAGCAGGCTCACGGCGGTGGCCTGGCCACCGGTAACAACCTGCCCCCATCCTTATAGGCACAAGAATTGTGAAATGCCAGGCCCCCGAACCCTTTTATTCCCTGCTTTGTCTGCAGAAGCTCCTGGCCCTACTGGGCACCACACTGCCCCTTGTGGCTGGGGCTGGGAGGGCTGGAAGTCACAGGCTGTTTCCTGGATTCCTAGAGCCCGGGCTCACGCCCACGCCCTCCAGCTCAGCCCTCTGACACCTGTGCACACACAGGGCCATGCACACCACACAGCTGAAGTTAGAGCAGAGAAATTCTGGGCCACTACTCCAGGTCTACCCCGTAATGTGTAGTTTCTACCCTGCACAGCCCTCAGTGAGGACCCCAAGTACTGTCATGGGGCAAAATCTGGGCTACGAATCTCTCTGGATAGGTTGCAGGGTAACCGCCTCTCTCTGCGCCTCCGTTCCATGTCTGTACCATACAACTTAGCCTTGATATTGAAGATTCTTCCAGTTTAAATATGCTGTGGGTCTTTGACTTTAGGTACCAATTGTAAGGGCCATATTCAGTGAAATGTGTTAGTCGCTCAGTCGTGTCTGACTCTTTGCGATGTCATAGACTGTAGTCCGCCAGGCTCCTTTGTCTGTGAAATTCTCCAGACAAGAATACTGGGGTAGGTAGCCATTCCCTTCTCCAGGGGATCTTCCGAACCAGGGATGGAACCCAGTTCTCCTGCATTGCAGGCAGATTCTTGACCATCTGAGCCTCCAGGGAAGGGCCATGGAGGTGTTCAGACAGTAGGCTCAGAGAACCCTCTCCTTCCACACATAGAAAGTTCCCCTTGTGCTGTACCTTTCAGCAATCCAGTTCAATCAGACACCTGCCATGCTCTGGGCATGGGAAGTCAAGGAGATCATGAATGATGGTCCGTCTCCAGCTATTTTGAAATGTCTCTCTCTAGACTGTCAAGGAAGCTTGAATCTGATGAAGCAAAGACTCTGGAGCCAGACAGCCTGGGTTCAATCCCAGCTCCCTGCTCACTAGTTATGTGACCTTGGGCAAGATGCTTAACCTCTCTGTGCCTCAGTTTCCCCATCTGCAAAGTGGGGTTAACCATAGAACCCACCTCTTAGGGTGGATATAAAGATTAAATGAGAAAAAAAAATATCGAAACCAGAACAGTGCCTGGTTCATAGAAAGCACTCAATGAATAGAAGCTATTGTTATTCTGTGGCTTTTCTAGTGGGAAGCCTATGGCAGCTTGTCTCTAAAGTTGGCATCTTGGGAATTTCCTGGTGGTCCAATGGTTAGGACTCAGCATTTTTCACTCTCTAGTTGTGTCCCATGGGTTCCAGAGCATGTGGCCTCAGTAGTTGTGGTGCACGGGCTTAGTTACTCTGCTGCGTGTGGGATCTTAGTTCCCCAACCAGGGATAGAACTCTTGCCCTCTCACTGCAAAGCAGATTTTTAACCCCTGGACCACCAGGGAAGTCACTGCATCACACTTGAATAAAATCCAAAGCCCCCAAAGAGACGACTCTATGGCCTACCAAACATAACATGTGCCCTACTCTCCCTCCGACCTTGTCTCCCATCATCTCTTTCATCCTTTCCTCTGTTCCAAGGACTCTGGCCTCCTCATAATCTCTTGAACACACCAAATAGGCTCCTGCCCCAGGGTCTTTGCTAGTGCCTGTCCCTCAGCTGGCTGTCCTCTTCCCCCTATTTTCTCAACAACTCAATCCTCCACTTTATTGGGGTCCCTGGCCAAAGGTCACCTCTTTTAGGGGAGTCTTTCTTGAAATAGTAACCCCTCCCCAGTCCTTCTCGGAGAAGGCAATGGCACCCCACTCCAGTACTCTTGCCTGGAAAATCCCAGGGATGGAGGAGCCTGGTAGGCTGCAGTCCATGAGGTCGCTAAGAGTCAGACACGACTGAGCGACTTCACTTTCACTTTTCACTTCCATGCATTGGAGAAAGAAGTGGCAACCTACTCCAGTGTTCTTGCCTGGAGAATCCCAGGGACAGAGGAGCCTGGTGGGACGCCATCTGTGGGGTCGCACAGAGTCGGACACGACTGAAGCAATTTAGCAGCAGCAGCAGTCCTTCTAATATTCCTTTCTCTGTCCTTCCCTGCTTTATTTTTCCTCAGGTTACTCATTGCTTGGGCTTCCCTTGTGGCTCAGCTGGTAAAGAATCTGTCTGCAGTGTGGGAGACCTGGCTTCAATCCCTGGGTTGGGAAGATCCCCTGGAAAAGGGAAAGGCTACCGACTCCAGTATTCTGGCCTGGAGAATTCCATGGACTGTATAGTCCATGGGATCACGAAAAGTCGGACATGACTGAGCAATTTTCACTTCTCCACTCATCGCTACCTGCTATTTTTTTTTACCTGCTATTTTTTTAATGTACATTTTATTTAAGTATTATTTGCTTATTTGGTTGTGTTGGGCCTAGTTGTGGCACACAGGCTGTTTGTTGTGGCATGTGTACTTCTCCCTAGTTGTGGCATGCGAGCTTAGTTGCCCTGAGGCATGTGGGACCTTAGTTCCCCAAGCAGGGATCGAACCCATGTTCCCGGAATTGGAAGGAGAATTCTTAACCACTGGAACCACCAGGGGAGTCCCACTACCTACTATTAGACTGCACGTTTATTTATGCATTCATGCTCTGTCTCTCTTCTTTCCACTAGAATGTAAGCTCCCTGAGGGTAGGAATTTTGTTTGCTTGGTTGACCATTGAGCTCCAGGGCTTGGAACAGTGCCTGACACATAGTAGGTCTCAAGCAACAGCCATAGGATAAATGAAACTCCCCTATTGCAGAGAAGAGAACCGAGGCCTAGAGATGGGGCGGGGACTTGCCCAAGGTCCCACGGCTCCTTAGCCTGAGCCCAGCCCAGGGCTCTCCCTTCCTGGTTGCCTTCACCACACGGCCTGCCCCAAAGGGCTCCCCTCCCCTTTGCAGACGAGCGGCCACAGCCACGCCCCCTGTCACTCAGGCGAGCCAATAGCCCTCAGTTCCTTCAGTTGTTTCTGTCAAACAGTATTTACAATAAACTTTGTTTGAACTTTTGTCTAAGTGATAATAATAATAACACGATAATTATATGGAGTATAACGTACAGCCAGCTGTATTTAATTAAAGCTGTAATTTCACTAAGGGTTTCTGGAAACAGTAAACCGCAAGAGTTGTACCACCGGTACCCCTCGGTGGGGGATTACAGCTGCTCAGGAGCGGGGTGGCTGGCGCGGAGGCCCCAGAAGCCAGAGGCCACCAGCAGGGTCCAGCTTCCGGAGTCTGAGCGCTCCCGTCCTGGGGCCACATGCAGAGGTGGGTCTGCGGTGGCCTCGGGCCAAAGGCCGAGTCTGGAACCGCTCAGAACGCGCGCACGGCTTTCTTCCGGCCTTCGCTGGCTCATGAGAAAGTAGTTTCTCTCAGCCCTCTGGGATAGAGGGCTGGGGAACCAGAAAGACACCAAATAGGAGCAGGGAAGGTGACCGGAAGGCCAGAGGCCCAGGGTGTGGGTCAAAGGAAGGAATTCGCGCTAACGGAGGGAGGGCAGGCCAGGCGTGCATTCAGTCAGCCCAGTTTTGCTTGGTTGCCTACCATGTGCCCAGCACCACGCAGGGTTAAGGAGACTTCGGTTTTGTTCTGCCGAGAATTTGGTTGAGCAAGGAGACAGTCTCTTTTTTTAAAAAAAAAAAGAAGTTCTTTATTCATTTGGCTGTGTTAGGGTTAGCTGTTGGGTCTTGGTTGCAGCATACAGGATCTTCGTTGTGGGCTCTTTCGTTGTGGCCTGTGGGCTTACTTACTCTGAAGCATCTAGGATCTTAGTTCCCCAACCAGGGATCGAACTCACATCCCCAGCATTGCAAGGCAGATTCTTAACCACTGGACCACCAGGGAAGTCCCAAGGTGACAGCCTTGTATACCAACCACAAGAGGAACCCTCCAAGAGAGGGCCTGAGAGCCCAGTGGCTAAGAGCCCTGCCTCTGGAGCTAGAGTCTGAATGGTTCAATCCTGGCTCTGCCCCTCTCAGCTGGGCTTGCCTTTTCTCCTCTCTCTGCCTTCTTTTCATCCGCCAAATGGGGATAATCGTATTTACTTTAGTGTTATTATGAGGGTAAAACCAGGGAATCCTTGTTGAGTGCTTAGGACAATGGGAGAGTGGGTCAATAAATATTAGCTGTTATCCTTGGATATTCTGGGAGCACAGAAAGAGACGGAATCATTTTGACCTGGAAATAGGGTGACCAACCATCCTGGCTTGGTTGTGGAACATTCTGTGCTGAAACCAGGACAGTCACAGGAAAATTGGCCCATTGGTCACCCTGCCTGGAAAGTCAGAGCCAGATCTCAGAGAGGAAGTGACATCTGGGCCGGGCATGCACTAAGGACAACAGGGACTTAGCTCAACAGAAGACAAAGGATGCGTGGAAAGGTGTAGAACCCAGGTTCAGGCCCAAGTCAGCTGTGAGCTCCCTAGGTGACCCTGGGCATTCTCACAGACTCAGTTGTCCCATCTGTAGCCTAAGAGGGGACTGATTGTTCCCAGAGGCGGGCCCCTTGGAGGTCTGCAATCTGGGGAGACGGGGGCTGCAGGAACGCCTGGTGAGAGAGCGTCAGGGTCACCCACTCCTGCCCCGGGCCTGTGCACACACACACACAGACATCCACACACAACAGTAGGGCAAGGGTGAGGGGTCAGCCTCACAGGATAAGGGAGACACTTACCCATATGACACCCCTGTGGGGCCTGGAGCGGCCCCGTCGGGAGGTCTAACTGGAGAGTCAGCTTTAATTGTCTAAAGAGGCTTGCTGCTGAGGGTGGGGGTTGAGCGAGAAGATCTCTGAAGAGATGCAGAAATATTCCTGGGTAATAAAATATCCCCTTTTCAGTGTCAAAGTTAATGTTCCAGGCCTCAGGTAAAAACGGATTCTTATCAGCCAGCGCTCTCCCTGGAGGAGGCTGGGCGGCTGCGGGGAAAGGAGGGGACAGGTGGGTTCTCCTCATCCTCAGAGTCAGGGGCTCGGTGGTCAGAGGGGGCTAAGCTCCCACTGTGAGCCTGCCCCTTGGTCCCTTGGACGTGCCACCTGGATGTCAAGCTGACGCCCCTCCCTCGGTCATTTTGCCCACCTACCTGTCTCCATCCCTCCTGCATGTGCCAGCATCTGGGACTATTTATGTCTGTCTGTCCTGCTGCAGTCCGTCCCCTGAGGCCAGGACAAGAGGCTGGAGGCCTGGCACACTGCTTGGGAGGAACACACGTGCACCGCACGCTCATGCACCCCCTGCAACTCTGCACCAGCAGGTGGGGCGGGTGATGGCCTTGCCCCTGGATGCCTCAGCCATGCCCAGGGCTGCCGCCTGCACCCCTGCTTCTGTGCTGGGCCCCAAGCCCGCTGGCATGTGCCAGCGGTGCAGCGGCTCTGACAGGCCACGGGTTTAAATATAGAGTTGCGTATGCAAGACAAGGCTAATTTTAGCAGGAATGTGCTGGAAACTTTCTGAGGGCTCTGTTCTCTAGCTGTCTCCCCTGTGCTCATCACTTGGGGCTGGGAGTCAACCTGCTGGTCCCCTGTCCCTCACCTTCCCACTTCTCTCTCCCAGGCAGCCCTGTCCCTTGCCTCCCCAGGGCTCTGCTCCCAGGGGCCCAAGCCCACCCAGCTGCCTGAGATTCTGAATCCCTCAAGTCCCCTCTCTTGCCCCAGTCTCTTGGGCAATACCAAGCCTGGCCAGCCCTTGGGAAAATGATCCATCCAGCAAAATTCTCCTTCCGCCCCTACCCCCACCCCAGTGATGTGTCCTGTCGGAGCGATACCCCAGCTTCACATGCTCACCCAGTCACCGAGCAGTCACTGTGTGTCAGGCACGTTGATGAGTGCTTTCTAGAGTCACTTGTTTAATCAGTATGACAACCTTGAGAGAAGCATGAGAAATAGCCCCATTTTACAGAACAGCACACTAAAGCCCAGAGAAGTTCAAGGACCTGCCCAAGGTCATTCAACATCACAGTCTGGTCATGAAATACATTAATTTTCCCAGGGAGGATGCTTGTGTTGTAAACGAGAACTCTGGAAGGATCACATTCAGCACGAAGGAATCACTGACACAGAAGTTCAAGCACTATGATTCTGGTAGAGCGCAGCTCTTTGGAGGCTGGAAGAAGGAAGCCCCTTGCCTCTCATCCTTCCTGTGCCCTGTTGCCTCACCCGGGGGCCTAAGGCAACAGGCTATGCTTCTCCTCCAATCAAATCCCACATTTATTTTGGTTCCTCTCCTGTCTTGCATCTATGGGGCACCAAGTTTGTGCCCAGCACTGCCGCGTGTGCCCAGCTACAAAGATAAAGGGAGCGAAGGGCCGGCCAGGCTCTGAGGTCCTCCTGGCTCAGCTGGTGGCAGGCAGCAGCTTGCAGTAAACAATTAGCTGCACGCTCAATGGTAAGGATGATAATAGGAGCTGGGAGGACAGAAGAGAGAAAGAGTTGACATCCAGAAGGGACTGCACCCCCCCGCGAGAAACTCCAGAAGGCATCAACTCTTCCTCCCCGGGCTGCTCTGACTGTTCTCCCCAGCAGCTCCAGAAAAATGCCCTGTCTCCCCGCGGAGCTGTGTAACAGGCTGCGTGGTTGTTGTGCTTGAGCGTGAGGACAGGTCCCTGTAATGAGGATTAGAATAGTAACAGGAGGATGACACGCTGCAGTTGGAGAGCAGCGGAGCTCGGGGAGCGCGGCCCACCCTCGAGGGAGGGGGATGCTGGAGCCCCCACACACGTCTGACCGTCCCTGGGGGGCCCGTGGGGCTCTCCTTACACCCTGGCACTAGGGGGCAAGGGCGCCCCGGGAGGGCGCAGAGGACCCGCTCTCCCCCCGTCTCCTGCCCTCCTGCCCTGCCTTCAGGTCTGTCCACGGCACTCAATTCCTTCTTACACATGAAGTGAGTTCTGTATTCATTTTTCTTACTGTCTAGAGTGGACTCTCCAGGTTTTGTCTCCTGCCACCTCGCTACTGACTAGGACAGTGCCTGGAGCATGGTAGTTGTTTAAGAAATATGTGTGTGTGGACAAATAGTTGTGGATTTCCATGGGCAGTGTGGACTTGCTGAACCTATGGGACTGGAGATGGGCTTCCTGTGGCTGAGCCTGTCCGTGGGAGGAAGGCTGTGAGGGGTCTGTGTGTGTGTGCGTGCATGTGTGCATGCGTGTGTATGTCTATGAAGGGTGTGTGTCTGTGAGGGGTGTGTATAGCTGTAAGGTGTATCTGCCTGTGAATTGTGTGTGTGTCTCAGAGGCACACACATGTCTCCATGAGGGGAGTGTGTGTGTGTGTATGTGTGTGTGTGTGTGTGTGTAGGCTTTCAGCCTGGTCACTGACTCCCTGCACACCACAGAGCAGGTGGTTATATGGGCTCAGGTACTGGCCTGGGTCTTCTTTGCACAGATGCTTAGGGAGCAGAGGGGTGCAGGTGTGTGTGTCTGCGTGCTCTGGTGCGTGGTGTCTCCCTGGAAGATCCCTGCTGACACCCTCTCCCCAAACCCCACCACACACCTGGTCTCTGGGACCAACTCCATCAGGTGTGCCCACATTCAATCACATCCCCCCGGGTGCCGGGGTCACTGTGCCAGCTTTGGGGCAAAGGCCACTGTCTGCAGGAGGAGATACCATCCGCGGGAGCTGACGTCCCAAGCCAGTTTCCATGTGCCTCTCATGGAAAAGTCAAGGCCTCTTGTGAAAATAAGAATGATGGCCTGACTTTGAGTCGTGCCTGCTGCGTGCCAGGCATTGTGCCAACAGCCTTCTGATTCTCCCAGCCCTATGGGGTGGGTGCTGTTGGACAAATGAGGAAACGGAGGCACTGGGGGAAGAAGCAACTTGTGCAAAGTCACACAACTGGGATGGGGTGGACCCAGCACCACACTGATGCCTCCCGTCTCCTGCTCTGGCCACCGTCTGAGGGCTTCAGGTGAAGCAGGTGAGGCAGCTCCCTTCCCGCCTTCCCCAGACACCCCACCACCCTGTGCAGGGTAGGGATGGAGAGTGCATGAGGGAGCTGCCTGCTTTCAAAGAGTCACATGTGGGTTTATCACCCAAGCTTTACTGACAACCACCCCTGTCCTACAGTTGTGTCCCCCAAAAGATGTGTTCAAGTCCAAACCCCTCATGCCTGTGAA
Source organism: Oryx dammah (assembly GCF_014754425.2). Taxonomy (NCBI): domain Eukaryota; kingdom Metazoa; phylum Chordata; class Mammalia; order Artiodactyla; family Bovidae; genus Oryx; species Oryx dammah. The sequence goes on along the minus strand of NW_024070195.1, from coordinate 35,515,623 downwards.
TATCATTTTATTTGAAAATAGGGTCTTTGCAGATTGGTCGAGGTAAGGTCACACTGGATCAGGGGGTGCCCTTAATCGAATGTTTGGTGTCCTTATGAGAAGATGGGAATGCAGTCTCAGACGCAGAGACACGCGGGGAGAACACCCCGTGGCAGTGGGACCAGAGCCTGGAGTGATGGCCTGCAGCCAAGGAACATGAACGGCGGCTGGCCGTTCCGAGAAGCGGGGAGAGCAGCATGCAACAGGTGCTCCCTCTGAACTTCCACACAGAACCAAGCTCACCTCAGCCTTGATCTCGGGCCTCTGGTCTCCTGAACTGTGAGAGAATCAGTTCCCATTGTTCTAAGCCACCAACTCCGTGGTAACATGGCAGCCTTAGGAAACGAGTCTGCCCTCCCCTCCCACTATGAAAGGACACGTGTACACACACACACACACACACACACGGTAACTTAAATACACAATTACTGAGGCTTACACTTTGACCAGCTCACACAAGCCCGTGTTGGGTGTCTCCTGGGTATGGTGCTCGAAGCTGCCCCACACCCGCCGGGCACATGCTTCCCTGCACATCACTGGATGGAATTCCCTTCTCCGGGCCCACCAGGAACTCACAGCGGAAGCCTTGCTGAGGACAGAAACCACACTCCTCCTGGGGCTTCCTCCCGGGTGTCCCCTTGGTTCACTTCCCAGCCTTCAGTCTCCTGGTTTCCCTTCCTTCCTGCCTGCCTCCCACCCTCTCTTCCTCCCTCCTCCCCTTTCTCTTCCCCTTTGAGTAAACACAGCCCCATTGCAAGGCCCTGCCGTGTTCTGAGAGCTGCACATTGCCACCTGTTGCTATGGAGAAGCCTCTTTATCACAAACACTGGGTAAACAGCTGCTGCTGGGAGCCCCTTTCTGCTGGCCAGGGGTTTATTTGGAGAAAGTCAATAAGGAAAAATAAACATTCCCGGCCCTGTGTATATACAGCCTTGGGACGAGTGCTCCACAGGGGCTCGGGGCCTGCCAGCTCCCCAGAGGGTCCAGCAGGCTGAGCCCCGCCCCTGCCTCTGATCCCAGAATCCTCCTTTCTGAGGCAGGGTGGGGGCCAGACAGCCCAGGACCTCCCTCCAGACTTACCCACCCTGCCCTAGGCCAGGCCCAGCTGAGGGGTCACAGCTTGGACTCCTCAGCAAGGGTGTGATGAAAGAAATCCTTTCAGGGATGCTCCCCCAGGACACCAGAATTCCTGGGAAGAAGCAGGCTCAATTTGGCTAGATTAGGTTTCTCTCTTAAAAAAAAAAAAAAATCAATTTCTTTAGCTGCATCAGATCTTAGCTGTAACATGTGAGATCTAGATCCCCAGTCAAGGATCGAACCGGGGCCCCCCACACTGGGAGCATGGAGTCTTAGCCACTGGACCACAAGAGACGTCCCTAGGCTTCTCTCTTGTTTGGCATCTTAGTTTCAGTTGAATTCAGTGTTACATGTTTAATACTATACCCATCCATTCATTCAGCATGTACTTATCTGAGTTATGATGTGTCAAGAGATTATGCTGGACCCTGCTCACTCCCGCCCTCCAGGTGCTTACTGTCCAGTGGGAAAGACAGAGCATCAGTCACCATCATGATGCGTTCCACTAAATATTTGTAGGGGTGTGACGTGCACGGGGGAGCCTGGGTGGGCTGCTGTCTATGGGGTCGCACAGAGTCGGACACAACTGAAGCGACTTAGCAGCAGGAGCAGCAGCAGACGTTCAACACAGGAGACGTATAAGTGTTGTAGGATTGTGTAAAGGTGCTCATCTCTCTTACATGTTTTAACTCAGTTCATCCTCAGAACAATCCTGTGAGGGGATAATATTTTTATTCTCATTTTACAAATGGGGAAGTTACTTTACCTAAAGTCAATTAGCTTCTAAGTGGGAAACTCAGGATTTAAACCCAGGACAGCCAGAGGCAAAACTCCCAGGCTCTAAATCACTGTGTAATTCTGTCAGGCTCACAGTAGAAAAGCCACAATCCCTACCCTCAAGGAATTCTCAAGGAAAGTTTTCTTGAAATATGTCCATGTCATTGTGGACAGGCAATGACCCGCGTGGTCAATGAGGAGCACCAGACATTCATTCAGAGAACACTGGTGTGACACAGAGGGCTCGGGGCCAGAGGAAGCCATCGGGTTGAGCTTTGCAAGCTGAACAGAATTTAGATAGAAGCCAGATGGCAAGGGAGGGATCTCCCAGGGGCGGAGCTAGGGGCAGTCCGGCTAGGGTTGGGGACCAGGAAGACCAGCTTTGGAGAGACGGGAGGAAGCCTGCCACCTTGCTCTTCACTCCAGACCCCTATGCATCTCTTAGAAACTCACCCCCATCCACACCACCCTGCTTTGGGCCAGGACCTCATCCTCTCCCTCCTGCAAATCTAAGCAGCTTCCTTCCTGGTCTTCTTGCCTCCAGTCTTGCTCACCTGTAATCCACTCTCCACCAGCCCCCAGGATCTTCCAGAAACACAAATCTTTTTTTTTTTTTTTTTGGTTGTGCTGGGTCTGTGTTGCAGCACATGGTCTCTAGTTGTGGCGCTTGGGCTGCAGAGTGTGTGGGCTCAGTAGTTATGGCCCCAAGGCTTAGTTGCCCCGCAGCATCTGGGATCTTAGTCCCGCGAACAGGGATGGAATCCGAGTCCTCTGCACTGGAAGGCAGATTCTTAACTGCCAGACCACCAGGGAAGTCCCCAGAAACCCAAATCTACTCATGTTGCCACTCTCCTACTTCCCAGCTCCAGATAGACAGAGACCACGCCAGCTTTGCGTCTCTTCCTCTTTTCCATTAGCATTCATGCTTGTGCACCAAACATGGAGAAACACTCATGCTTGCCAAATGGGTCCCTCCTGTGCCTTTGTGCTCTTTGCCTTCATGCTTCCTCCTGCTTGGAAATCCTTTCTGAAGAGTCACCTTCATCCACAAACTCTCAGTGAGCACCTATGTGTGCCTGGTGCTGTCCTGAGCCTTGGGAACAAAACAGTGAAGAAAACAGCAATCCTTGTCCTCATGGAATGTATATCTTAGTGAAGGATCTGCACTACAACAAAACAAAGAAGGACTATACGTACAAGAGTGGGTGCTGCGGAGTGCTGGGGGGGAAGGGGTGGGTCGGAGCTAGAGGCCAGTGATGATTCTGAGGAGGGACTAGTTCTCAAGTTTTAGGGAGATCCCTCTGGCTGTTGTGTTGAGAAAGGGCTGAAGAGAGGGTGGGGTGGAGGGGGATGGAGCAGGATTCCCTCTTCCTCACAAGGCTGGCAAGGGCTCTGTCCAGGGTGTCCTCCCCCTCCTGCCCCAGCTCCCCAGGGGGTTCCTGAGGATAACCTGGGATGAGAAGACACCCCCTGCAGACCTTGTTCATCACCCTAGGTCCCGCCAAGGTGCTCTGGGTTATGGGCACATCCCTGCAGGTCTCCAGGCCTGGCATTACCTGATTCTCTCCAGGCTGCCTGCCCATCTCCCCCGCCCCCACCCAATGCTCTGGGGAGGGCAGGAGCCCTGCAGAGCAGTGATCCACGTATCAGGAGCAGAGGAATTAACATTCCCAAGCTGTAATTATATCTTCCACGGGTGACACCTAAGGAAGCATCTTTTTATAAAAGCAGGTAAATTGAAGGCTTATGGGATTGTGGGGAATGGGTATATTTTTAGCATGCTCCCCTCACCGCCCCTGATTGCCAGAACTCTCATAATTGCTCCGGTGCCAATACTCAGTGTGGGGTTGAGGGATCCTTGCGAAGGGGATCTGGGAGGCACTGAGAACCTAGTTAAGGCAAGTGAGAGTCTAGGAAAGAAGCCTGGAGAAACTCCTCTGGGTGAGGGAATTATGGGATGAGTCATTCATGAATGGGTTGGGTGTAACCCTTATATGGTACATATTAAGTGCCAGATGGTGTTCTAAGTGTTTTCTGTTAATTCTCACGAGCGTAGGTACTGCTATTACCCCCATTCTGCAGATGAGAAAACCAAGGTATTAAAGGTTCGAGTGTGATTTTGAGTCAGACATTGGAGATACATACACACGTCTTATACACATGCCAACATATGCTGACTTCAGTGGTGAATGAATGAATTCCTTCACTCTGTATTCCTCGGATGTTTACAAAGAAACCTAAAGCTCAGCCAATCAGAAAGCTCTGAAGTTAGGAAGTCCCTACCCTTTGGGGTGGGGCCTCTGAACACGCTTCCTGTTCCTGAGAGCGGGAGATCCCCACTCAGCGTAAAGTCAGCCATTTTTGTTGGTGGATGGCCTTTCTATGTCCTTAAGCACAGAACACTGGAGCTTGAGGCTGTGATAAGATGTTTAAGACGCTAAAAGCAGGGACTCTCAGGCTTACAGGATCTTCTGCCCATTTAGGGGACTGGTTGGATTGTAGATCTGCTGACATTGGAGGAAATGGAGAGAAAGAGAAGAAGAGAAGAAGGGACTAGGGTCTCCCTATATGTTGTCCAGTGGCTGCTGTTGTCTAGGGACACCCCTTCTCCAGCAAGGACATCAGCCTAGAGAAGGCACAGGAGAGAGAGAGAGAGAGAGGCAGGGGAAAATGTGATTTTTAATGCAAGCCTCGGTAATCAGCTATTTGTGATGGAATTTTATCTGTCCTGGTCTCTGAGGGACGTGAAGCGGGAGCGAGGGAAGAGGGGTCAGAAATTAGTATGCAGAAATATCTGATCAGCCAAAGTAATTTTCTTTAATAATCGTATTCATACTGCCTGCTCTCTGCTCACTAGAAGAATTAAGTATTTAATAGTAATATATTTCATCTGGCAGTGGTTCCGTTTCGTTAGGAACCGTGATGCCTCGTTGGTGTATGTGGGTGGGTGGAGGTCTGGTGGGGGGACAGGTAGGAGGTGTCAAAGCAGAAAGAAATAGATAATCGAGGAAGGGAGTGGGTATGAGTGGGCAGGAACAGAAGAGGGGAAGCTGTGTGCCAGGGTGAGCCCAACAACCCTCGGAGACGCCATTCAGGTCCTTTCAACACCTGAGCTGGGCTGTCCAGCTCTGCCCTCTGGCCACAGTTAACATGTCCCAGAGGTGCCCAGTTCTGACCCAGTCCCTTAGGCTTCATCCCTAACCATCAAATATGGGTCCTCCTTTCTGACCTCTGATCTGTCCCTAGCCCCCAGCATGGAGACTTTCCCAAAGACTGATAGATGAGCTGCATGGCAAGTCTTGCTGGGGGTAGCATGACACAGTGAATCCCAGATTATGCACTGACACCCATGTCTAAGCTTCTGGACAGATTCCTGGGGCTGCCTCCATGTATTTCCTGGGTTTATGCCGTTCCTGGCTCATGCCTGAGCAGCGCTGGTACAGAGGAGAGAAGCAGCTTATGTCCTGGCTAGCACAAGTGACAGCTGCCTCTCTGCCCTGGGGCTGCAGAAGCAGTGTGCTTTAGCTATTACATGATTTTAATAGTTAAAAAGCAGGCCCAGCGCGTGCCAGGGATGTAATTGATGACACCTAGGGCTTGGGAACTCGTTCTCCACTGGAGGCACTTGGAAAAGCTTTTGGCCTCTTTTGCCTGGCTCTCTGAGCCCAGCTGCCCCAGAGGAAAACGCCAGTGAGCAAGGTGCAACTACATTTGCCCGGTGAGATGGAGACAAAGACACAGAGAGCCGAGCTACAGAGAGCAGAGTTCAACTTCTCACTGTTCTTGTAAGAGCAAGCTCCACAAACTGATGTGCAGTGATGCTGGCATTTCCAGGCACCCGACAGGCTGGAATTAAACACCTGTCCGTTAAACTGACAGCTCCGGGAAGGAAAGAGAAGGGGAGAAAAGGGGGGTGGGGGGGAGGGGGGACTAGCTGGTAATCCAAGCACAGCCTGACTCCTTCCCCGCAGGAGGTAACGTATCAGCTGGAGAGAGAGGTCAAGGTGGGAACAAGCCACATCCTGGTCCCCACTCTCCAGTTTCTGAGGCAGAGTGAGGGCAGACTCACAGCAAACCAGATGTGGACATTGGGGATGGAGAACGGAGCATGAGATGTCCGCAAGAGGCTGAGCCAAGGAGAAGCTGGGAGAGTTATCCGCATTTACCGAAAGCTCCAGCTCATGCTGAAACAGCCTCCCTAGCCTCTTCTACACAGATGTTCTTCATCTTCTCTGAGCCATTGCAGCATGTACCAGGCGCTGGGCAATTCATCCTGGGCTGTGGAAAGACACCTCTTGGGCTGTTGCTGAGCATGAGTGGGTCTAGCCTGCCTCTCCAGGCTTCCCAGATGGCTCAGACAGTAAAGAATCCACCTGCAGTGCAGGAGACCCAGGTTCGATCCCTGAGTCGGGAAGATCCCCTGGAGAAGGGCATGGCAACCCACTCCAGCATTCTTGCCTGGGAAATCCCATGGACAGAGAGGAGCCTGGCGGGCTACAGTCTTTGGGGTTGCAAAGAGTCAGATACGACTAGTTGACTAACACATACTCACACATCCTGGCTCCCCAACTCAGGTGTCAGCTCCTAGAGAGAAGGAAGTTCTGCTTCATAGATGCTCCCATACAAGTGCTCAAGCCTGTACACCGTGGGTGGGGCTGAGGTGGACTGGGTTAATGAGGTGGGGTGAGAATGGGATGATTGATGGGTACACAGCTGGATGGACGTAATGCTGAGAGCTGGATGGTATATGCTGGTGTGAATGTGCTGGTGGTTAACATTTCCATACCAGTTAGTAAATAGTCACTGCCCCAGCCCAATTCACTGCCCCTCCCAGCCTAGCCATTGCCCTGGAATTTATTGGACTTCCCCAAGATTCAACAGCTAAACATTAGCACCCAGCCCAGCAGGGGGCCTCAGGACCCTGCTCCATTGCTATGATCAGTGTCCATCCCAATGGGCCAGTGTATGGGCATATTATTTTAACCCACACCCTTGGGTGGGTAGATGAACAGAGGCCAAGACTGAAGAGATTAGATGGTTTTAGGGAAGGCGGAATGGGAAGGAAATAGGGTGGGACGGAAATGGCAAATAGCTTGTCAGTTGGCCAGGTTTTGGTTCTCACACCAGCCACCACCTTGGGCTCTTCACTTGAGTTCCCTGAGCCTCAGCTTGCTCACCTCTTGAGTGGGGATGACGTCTGCCTTCCCTTCCTTGGAGTATGTGTGTGCCCAGTTGGAAGCTCCCCCTCAGGCCTCTGCTCATTATTCTTTGCCATACACCTACCCGTTTCTCTAATAGCCAATGAGCTCCTTGAAAACAGGGATGCTGGGGCCAACATCTCTATATCCCAGCACTTGCTTGGTAAATGTTTGTTGAATGGATGGATAGATGAGTAATGGAGAAATGAGTGCAGACTCTGAAGAGTATAATGGGAAAGTGAAAGTGAAGTCACTCAGTCATGTCCGACTATTTGCAACCCAATGGACAAGATCCTACCAGGTTCATCTGTCCATGGGACTTTCCAGGCTAGAATACTGGAGTGGGTTGCCATTTTCTTCTCCAGGAGATCTTCCCAACCCAGGGATTGAACCCAGGTCTCCCGCATTGTAGGCAGACACTTCACCATTTGAGCCACCAAGGGAGTATAATGGGAAGGGGGTTACAAATGGGGGAAGCTATTAGGAAATGGATAAGGAAGGGGGGGAAGGAGGCCTTGGGATGGTGCTGCCAGTTATCAGAAGAGATTATCTCTCACCTTTGACCCACCCTGCCATATGCCACCCCCCAGCTCAGGACCACACAATGCATCACTTAACTAACAATGTCTACCAATTATTAAGTCCTTACTAGTTCTTTCTCTTTTTTTTGTTGAGGGGGGTGGGTGCTGCACCACATGGTGTGTGGGATCTTAGTTCCCTGACTAGGGATCGAACCCGCATACCCTGCATTGGAAGCTCAGGGTCTTAACCACTGGACCACCAGAAAAGTTCAGCATTTAATTCTTTCCCATCTGGAGTAATTCCCGATTTGCCGGTGTGAGTCTGGACTGCCCATGAGGGCAGTCTCCCAGGACATCATCACCCTCAACTGTCTGGGCTGATACAGCTAATCTGTCTGGGCAAACCACTATCCTCTCCATCAGGAATTCCAGCAAGAGCAAAGCTGCCACAGGTTGGGCAGGGGGGCACGGTGAGCAGCAGCTGGCTGGACCGCAGTGTGTTCCTGGCTGCCCCCCTGCCAGAAATCACATGTATGTGAGCATGGATGTTAGAGTCCTGGGCTCAACTTCCAGATCTGTCATTTATCACCTGGGTGACTATGGACAAGTTACTTAACCCCTCTGAATCTCCCTCACCCACCCTGCCCCACTTTAAAGGGCTGTCTTGAGGATTTAAGGCGAGGAGGGGTGTGAAAGCTCCCTATAACTAAAACGATTCGCAAATGCCCAGGAGCCATGTCGCCGTGATTGGTATCAGTGTGACGGTCAACACCAGTTTGGGTGCAGCTGAGAAAGCAGGAAGGAGCGACGGCCGGATCTTATTAAGGCTCTGCCGTGGAGCAGAGTGATAATGTGCAGACTTCTAGGGGAGAAGAATTCTTTGCCATCTGTTTGTGTTAGAGCAGAGCCTTTAGCTGCTACTCCAGCCCACACCGGCCCCTCTGAACTGACCCTGAACCCCTTCAGGACTCGGCACTAGCACTGCTCATCCTAACGGCAAGCTGTCCCCTGTCTCCAGCTGCTTTCAGCCTCCTCTGACTGGTCTCGTCTCCTCACCCGGACGGACTGTAAATCTTCCCTGGCCAGGATGGCTGTTAGTATATCTTTATAGCATTTATCACTTGGGGGGTGGGGGAAGAAGGGAGGTGGAAAAGAAGGAGGGGAATGCCAGTGCGGGGGGTGGTGGGTAGGAAGAAGAGGGAGACCAGCCCTGGTTTTGGATCAAATCCTGGCTCCCCCTACTCTAATTTGAGTGGCACCACCAAGCAGCTCAGCCTCTCAGTGCCTCAGTCTCCCTATCTGCTCATGGACTTTCTAGCACCTTCTGCAAAGAGTCAGAGAACCAGAGACTCTCAGACCTCCTTTCTTGCCCCCCACATCCTCTGCTAGCCCCATCTCTGCAGGGAAGCAGCCCCCTCATGTTCACTTTCTGGACCCCTGGTCCTCCACAGTCCTTCCTCCTCCGCCCTCCCCACCCATCTCCTCACAGGGACACCCCGGCTCCAAGCCTGTGTTTGTGAGCTCACCAGGAACCGCGGGACATGGGCCTTTCTCTCTGCCGTAATGAAACCCTTTAATCATATTCAAATAGGTTACTGTTCAGGGGGAAAATAGAAATATGGATTTGATAGCAATAAATTTCCCTGGCTGGCTAAGCCCAGTTCTTAATTGTCCTGTCCCAGGGCTCGCACATTTCATTGTTCGTTAGGTGCTTAAGTCCCCACTCTCATTTTGTGGCGGTGACATTACCGTTGATGGCTCTAATACTCTCATAATTTGAAAGGGGATTTGCATGATAGAACGCAGAGTATTAAAAGAAAAAGAAAAAAGGGAGAGAGAAAAATGGGAGGGGGCAAGATGGGAGGAGGAGCTCAGAAGGGAAGAGGGATGGCAAGGGGGAGGAGGCGGGTGAGGAACTCAATCCAGTTTTCACTTTAAAAAAGTCACTTTCTTCAAAGTCAAATCATTGTTTTCATTAAAGTAAAAAGAAAAAAAAAAAAAGGAAGAAGGAAAAAAAGCCGAGGCTGCACATTGGGCTGACTGGGCACTGGTATTCCTTATTGTTCCTAATGGTTATTAATTATAATTCTCTGGCTGTGCAGGGTTCTGTGGACGTGATGTCCCCAATGTCCTTGGAGTGGGTTGGGGGGGTGTCAGGGGAGGGACTGACTCCAAATGGGGGGATGTACTCCTGGGCCACTGGAAGGTGCCTGTGCCCACCTTGTGGCCGATGCCAGGAGGAGCCAGGTTTGGGGAGGTGGAGGGGAGAGGGGACACTTTCCTGGAAAGAAGGCCTCTGTCCAAGGAATCTAAGTTTCCTGGGTCACTGCCAACTCTTGAGTTTCCTAGAAGTTTCTTCTTTCTCAAAGCCAAGGACTTGGACACCACTAGCCTTGCTGGACATGAAACAATTTTAGTCACTGGTGGGGTCTTCCAAGTCCCTTTTACAAACTGGATTCCGCACTCCCCCACACCTTGGCCTCGCCTTTCCTGTTTGCCCCAGTCCAGAACTGAGTCCTTGCACATGTTTGACTGATTCCCAAAAAGGAGCTTTCCTAACTCCACCATTAGGGTCAAGGAATGCTAGGGCCAAGCTACCCTTTCCTCTCACTGGGGAGTCTCAGGTTCCCATGATACCGTCACCCCCCACCCCCACCCCACTGCAACAGACACACACACTTAGCATCTTTCTACCTAGGGGGACATAAGTTCTAGAAATCGCTGCAGCCCTGGGTTTCTGAGGTTTGAGGGATGGCTAATTCAGCTTTTGTTGAGGCGATGGATCTGTGTCTCAAGGGCTGAGGAGTATGGCCAGTCTAGGCTCATGAGTTTTGGTAATGAGTACCCTACCCTCTCTGCAAACCCCACCTTTTCAGTTTTGTCACTTTCTAATCATCACCCTCACTGGCCTGAGCCCCTAGTATGCTCCCTCAGGGGACAGAGCTGGGCCCTCCAGAGAGCTCAGCCCCCGCAGACACAGCCAGCCTAGGAGCTGCTCATACCTTCATTTCCCTGGTTCCTGCCTGGCCCATCCTCACCCCCTCCCTTTCCCCGGGGACTGTCTTCTGGATTAGAACTTTAAATCAAATAAATTCTAGGATTGGAATAAAAGTCGTCTGCAGAGAACTTATTCAGCCTCCTGCTTCTTCCTCTTTTGGGCCTGCTGTTGGAATTCAGGGTGCCGGGAAGGCACACCCCCAGGGCTGCCTCCATCCCCTTGGCCCCAACACAGCCCCCCAGCCCTGCCCTATCTGCTACTCCACCAGGCCGCCCCACACCCACTCACCCCACCCCTCACTGAGAGTCCAGGACCACCATCGGGGCTGGCAGACACCCAGTTTCTGAAGGATGGGTCTAGGATCAGCTTCCTCAGACAGGTGGCCATTGCCCAGCCCTCTGCAACTACAGAAATCTAGATTATCCCCCATTTAATGGGACTAAAGTTGCAGGGAGAGGGAGGAAGGGGTAAAGGAACAAGGGGAAGTGATGGGAAAGAAATCTAGATCACCACAGAATGAACTCCCAGTCTATACCAGACTGGAAAACCGTGTCAATACATTCTTTATCGGCTTTTGTCCATGTTTTTTTCAATATTTGTTTATTATCTACATTGCAGCACATAGGATGGATCTACACTGCAGCACATAGGATCGTAGATCCGATCTTCCTTGCAGCATGGGAGCTCTTTAGTTGCGGCATGTGGGATCTAGTTCCTTGACCAGGGATAGAACTCTGGCCCCCTGCGTTGGGAGTGCAGAATCTTAGCCACTGAACCACTAGGGAAGTCCTCCCATTATTGTTTTCTATTGTGAGGATCCAAGTGGAGGATGAACCAGGGACAGGAGACTCCTGTCTCTCCCTCCACACAAGCATGGCAGGGCCTGGCCTTTCCCACCCCTCCCCCTGCCCCCCCACTCCACCCTGGAGTGACAGAACACCACAGACCCAGCCTGCTCCCCAGCCTGCTCCCCTTTCTGCTCCCCAGCCTGACTCCTGGACTTGTAACATTCCAGACATGAAGGGCCTGCAGTCTGAAGCTTCAGAGTAACAAACTTGGTGCCCCCCTCCCTGTATCTCACCCTGAGCCCCCCAAGGAGAAGCTGTCTCCAGGAAAAGGGGAAAAAAAAAAAAAAGCCAGAGAGACAAAGTGATTCTTAAATATTTTCCTTCTCTGCAGTCACTCAGGGAGGAGGGCGTGAGGGGCGAGGGAGGCTGGAAGGGGGGACAAAGGGGGTTTAATAGGCTCCGGTGACAGCACAGTGTCCACATTGGGAAAAGATTAATGACGAAAATTAATCGCCTGACCTTTCTTTCCAGGAGCTGGAGGTGAGGCGGGCCATTAAAGCCTCTTATGTTGTAATTAACGTTGGAGGGGAGAAGAGAGCTGCCTTCAGAATGGATGTGATCATTTAATTAGGCTCAGGCGTAGGTGCCACAACAGGTCCGAGAAGTCGTAATTTAACTATGGCTTTAAATTACACAGGCCGAGTGGGGATGGCGGACTTGACGGCAGGAGAGCCTGGCGCGGGGAACTCAGGAAAACAATGACATAAACACCCCGAGTGAGGGAGAGAGACGGTGACAGACAGACAGACAGAAAGACAGTAGGTGCTGACAGCCGGGGCTGGTGGGGGTGCGGGTAAGGACTGGGGAGAGGGCTACTAACGGGGCAAAACTGGGAGCCAGGTGAGGCAGAGAAACGTGGGATCGCCAAGAGTTGGAGTGGCCCGGGGAGGGTGTATGTGTGTGTGTGTTCACATGCGGGCTCTGGGGCGAGTGCCTCTGAGCACCTTCACCTCCGACCGCATTCCACGAATACATCCCGACCTTGGAGAATTTTGCAAAGACGCCGAGCTTTCAAAATGCAAAGTGAGCCAAATATTTCACTTCGCCCAGGCCCTCGCGGGGCGCCCCTCTCCCCGCAGTCTCGCCACCAGCGCTCGGGCGAGAGGCGATACCCCCTTCCTAACCTGGAGAGTCTAGGGGATCCGAGCGCCACGTACCGCTCGCGCGTCCTGGAAGACGAGCAGGGCCGGGGCCCCGCGTGCTCGGGCCGAGATCGGGCGGCGGGGTCTAGAGCCCGGCAGGACGGCGTGAGCGAGCGGGGTCGGCCCTGGGCCGGCGAAGTTCAAGGCCGGGGCACTGCGCCGCGCGGTGGCGGACGCAGCCGCGGTCTCCAGGGCGCCGGGGCCGGCTAGTTGCTCAACCAGCCGGATTAGTCACCGTCGGAAAACCGCGAACAGGCGCTTCCGCGCAGGGGGAGGGGACAGAAGGGCCTGGAGGGCGGAGGAGGAGGGACTGGCGATGCGGCCGAGGTCAGCGTGGACCCGAGAGTGAAGGCCCGCGGGGCTTTTGCCGAGCGCCTGGATACGGTTGCTGCCGGCTTTGTTCTGGACGGTGGGAGGGGTAGGAGCTGCTTCCTTTCGGGTCCAAGAAAGGCCCCGGGCGCGGCCCTGGGACACCGGGTCACCGCTCTGCCTTCAGATGCCGGTCACTGCTGGGGCTTCCTGGGCCCTGGAGGACCGTGGTGACCTCACTGTCCCCTCTTGCTCTAGAAGGGATGGAGTCGCAGACGTGAGGCAGGGTAGGACTTCCCTTAGGCTCCAAAGGGCTCCTGTGTCCTCCAGGCATTGGGCTGAAGCCAAGCCACCAACTTTTTTTTCTTTCTTTCTTTTTTTAACTTTTTCTTGAAGGTATTGTGTCAGTTTCTGCTGTGCAGTAACTCTTCGTATACATATATCCCCTTTTTTATATTTCCTTCACATTTAGCTTGCTGCAGCACTGAATAGAGCTCCCTGTGAGCTCGTCAGTTATCTGTTTTACACATAAGTGTATATATAAGCCACCAACTTTTAAAATCTGGCCTAAATTGCACTTCTCCCTCTCGCTACCATCTAGGTTGGAAGAAGAGACAGGAAGGATGAGAAGGAAAACAGAGACACCTCACAGCTTCCCATCATTCACTAGCCTCCACCCCAGACTGTCAAGCGATGGGACCCTGCCTCCTGCCCCACCCCCAGGGCAAATACAAAAAGCATCAAATGGTCAACTGTAGGACATGGATTCAATCCCTGGGTTGGGAAGCTCCCCTGGAGGAGGGCATGGCAACCCACTCCAGTACTCATGCGTGGAGAATCTCATGGACAGAGAAGCTTGGTGGGCTACAGTCCATGGGATGGCAAAGAGTCAGACTCAACTGAAGCGACTTAACACATCACAGGACATTCTGGGGCTTCCCAGGTGGTACTAGTGGTAAAGAACCAGCCTCCAATGAGGGAGACATAAGAGATGTGGGTTTGATCCCTCAGTTGGGAAGCTCCCCTGGAGGAGGGCATGGCAACCCACTCCAGTATTCTTGCCTGGAGAATCCCATGGACAGAGGAGCCTGGCAGGCTGCAATCTATAGGGTCGCAGAGTCAGATAAGACTGAATCAGCTTAGCACTCATGCAGGACACTTTTACCCCACAGAGCAAGGCAGAGTTTCCATTTTGATTAGACATCTACAAATTCTCCAAATTAGTGAACCTCTCAATTGGAGTTTTGTCCCTGCCTACCTGCTTAATTGATGGATGGAATGATTGATAGTCTAATGGGTATTTTTGAGCTCTCTTGCAGCTCTGACCTCTGTTCTGAGAATGTCCATCCTGTCCTGGGGGTGTAGGGGGAGCTGTGGCCTGAGCTGGGAATGGGACCAGGCAGAGGGGCAGGGGTTCCAGATGGAGGGTGGGGCTCCTCTCCTCAGACCAGGGCTCCAGCTGGCCCAGGAGGCTTGGGGTCATGTCTTGACAGTGTCCTGGGCTGCCACTGCTGCGTGGCCGACCTAAGGGCTCCACAGCCCAAATCCAGTCGCCACGTCATGTCTGACTCTTTTGCGACCCCATGGACTGTAGCCCACCAGGCTCCTCTGTCCATGGGATTTCCCAGGCAAAGAATACTGGAGTAGGTTGCCATTTTCTTTGACCCTAATCAGAGTCAGATGGGGAGGGAGGTGGAGGTTGCCTGGCACCCAGAAGGCCAGATGGGGAGTGCAGAAAGAAGGTGGAAAATGAGGCCAGCAGAGGGGATTAGGGGTACCTGAACAGAGAGGAAGGGTGGAGGAAAACTCGACCAGGCCCACAGGCTTCCTTTAGCCCCTTCATTGAGACAGACAGGGAGAGCGCCTGCCCCCACTCCCTACGTGGGCAACATCCCTCACAAACCCCAGCTCATAGGAGACCTCTTGTGGTACCTCCATGTCAGGTGATCCCTTCCTCCCTCTACAAGACTGTAGGCCTCTGGGCACCTCTCTCCTACCCCTCTTGTTCTGATTAGAATAAAATGCGAAGGGGTGGGGACTTAAAAGACCTCTTATAAGGCTTATAAGCTGTGCCTCGGCCCTCTTTCTCCACTTAAGTCTTGTCTTCCTGGTCCCCCCTCACTCTCCTCCAACCGTACCTCCCAGCTTTCTGTCTCAACCAGAATTTAAGCTCCCTGATGCCCAGACCAGGCTGTCAGGATCACTCATCTTCTGCAGAGCCTTAGAATGGTGCCTGGCCCGTGGTAATCACTGAGTAATCCACGTTGGTTGATTAAATCAATCTCACAGTTCTGTTTCTGCAAGCCTCCCCCACCCCTGGCACACACAGAAGGCCTCTCCCTTTATGGACCCTAATGTCTGGCTTTAGCTCTTCCTACATTTTTTATATAATATTTCCTTCTTTGCAAAGCCTGGAATTGAGTGTTTCTGGGAGGTTGTTGAACAGGAGCCCCAAATTACCCCCTGCCAAAAGAAAACCCTCCACTTAGGGCATCTGACCCAAACAGCCGGGAATCGCTGGGGCTCCCCTGGCCAGCAAAGTGCCCCCAACCCACCCCCTCCAAGGCCCCAGCAGGGCATCCCTGGAAAATGGGGCAGGAGAAGCAACTGGGATATTCCAATAAAATTAAAATAAATTGAAAAGAAAAGCAGCTGGGGGAAACAGCTTCTGGGCATGGACAGCAGGCTTCTCCCCTTTGATGAGCTGATGTGCTGAACGGAAGCGCAGGGGCCCTGGCTGGAGGAATTTAGTTGGGGGGAGTCTGGGGCTGGGGGGAGGATGGGTCTGCTTCTCCGTGAGAACAGCCCAGGCCCTGGCCTGTTTGTTTTTCTGTCTGACTGTTTGTTGGATGGGGGGTGCGGAGATAAGGACATGGAAACAACCTTAAAATAACCTCCACGATTCCCCAAGCACCCATGGGGCCCGCGCACAGGGCTCTAGCTTGGGGCCTGCAGCCTGGCTGAGGAGGGTAGGGCTCTGGGCCGTTCAGGCCTGTGTGTCTGTCTGTCTGCACGGGCGCACTGTGCTCCTGCCCTGTCCCCGGCCCCCGGCTTGCTCCCTGAGGGTTCTGAGTGAGCCGGAGTTGACTTCAACCCTCTCAGCTGACGCTAGCAGGAATAAATAATCCCATGACTTGAATTAGGAGTCAGGGCTCCAAGGAGGCCTAGCAGCTGCGTAAATCCTGAAGATGTGGGGCTCAGGTGGGCCCCGCAGAGCACTCAGGTCAGTCCCTGGGAGTTATGGTGCCTTAATTCAACTCTTGCCTCCTCCTCCTCCTCTATTTCTGCCCAGTGGTGTCCCACAGAGGACCTCTGCTTGGTGCCCTAGAAGGCTGACAAAATGGGCTGGAAGTCCAGTGATGTCAAGACTCCCTCTTGGGCCCCGTCTCCTCCACACACCTCTCCTGGACTCCGGTTCAGGACTCCCTTCTCCCTTTTGCCCACCCTACAGAACATTCACAGCCAAGCCCTGGAAGCCAGACTCTTCCACCTAAGATTACACCTACATCTAGGAATCCACAGGGAGGCTCAAGATAATCTACCCTTCCACCTGGGCCTCTCTTTGCCCCAGGGTCTTAGATAACAGTGCAGAATGCGGAATGTTTGTCTTGAAACCTACGCCCTTTGACTACACTTCTCTAGGCCTGGACTGGGGCTCCCACTCTGCCACACTGGGAGCTTGACCTTGAGCAAACAGATTGATCTCAAAGGGTTAGGTCTGAGTTTTAAAAGAGGGGCTTTTTCACCTAGACATTTTGTCATTAGGTGGGTGTTTGAGGATGGGGGATATTTCTGGAGAGGGACTTTCTAATGGATGGTCCCTGGTCTTAGAAGACCCCTTCAAATAGCAGGCATTTGCCAGTTGGCCCCTTAACTTTGCAAAGAATGCGCCCTCTGTCATCATCACCCCAAACCCAAAATAGCTGGCATTGGAGAGTTTTTAAATATTTCTAAACTCAGGGAGACTGGGTCCCAAACTGCCGAATATAAAATCATTTTCCAATCAGGCTTGAAAAGAGCATATCATTCATACTTTCAGACATTAAACATTTATTGAGCAACACATTCAAAGCACTGGGCACCCACACCAAGATCAAAACCAAGATAAGTAAGACAATCTAGATTCCATCTGTGTGTTGATGGCTTACCGTCTAGGAATAGGATGTCAGTGCAGCCATTCAGTGAGACAGAGACAAGAAAAAAGATGGGACGGGAACAGGGAAGGGACAAGAGGAGAGTTAGGCTTGGCCCTTCTCTTCCCCTTGACCCTAAGGGGTACTTCTCTCTCTTGCTGTGTGGCTGATGTTCATTGCCTTTTTCTCCACCTCAACTATAACTGCTAGATTGAGCCTGAAGCTAGACTTGCAAATCACAGTTTCTGGGAAGTGGGGTGTTCTGCAGCAGGTTACACAGGCTATTGTTGATTCATTCAACAGGTATTTCCCAAGCACAGTTTAACAAAAGACTCCTAAACCACAGGTGAAGGAAAGCTTTAGCCAATGGCGATGCTGGTCAGAGTATGCTCAGCATCCCACGAAGGAGAGGGCTGCAGGAGCTCAAAAGAGGGCAGTTGTGCCGAGGTGGGCTGGGGATGGGCAGTAAAGGAAAGCTTCTGGAAAGAAGTGGTACTGTTGTTGTCTTTTGGGGACTGGTACAGCTGGCACAAACTGGTATAGACTAGTATAACAAAGGGAGAAAAACTTCGGCCCTCAGGAAAGAGGAAGGATTGAGATGGAAAAGAAAACATTGAGTTAGGCAACTGGGAGCGAGAGGGAGTGCTAAGTCTCAAGGGATGTTGGATGGACTGGTTTGGCTGGACCTGAGTTGCTGGAAATGGGACTGGAGAGGTAAGTGAAGGGAGACCCGCTTGGAGATGACCTTGAGGCTATGTTAGTCAGCCAGCACCACAGTAATGCTGTCCAGCAAATCACATGAACACGAACACTCATGGTTTACAACAAGTCTTTGTTTCGCTCGCAGACTGTGGGTGGGGCTCCAGACAGCTCTCTGTTCTCCTTGGACCAGCAGGAGCTCAGGAGACCAAGCCGAACCTCACATCCCTGGGCCCTGGCCACATCCACGGCCAAGTCATTGGCCGAAGCAAGTCACATGACCAAGCCACCCAGACTGCACTGGGAAAGTAGAGTCATGTGACAGGGGATGTGGCCACAGGATCCCTTTGCTGGGAGTGAAGGATTGAGACAATGATCCAACCTCAGCTGCGATGCAACAGCCATCGAAAGTGCCTAAGCAGTGGACTGGTGCGACACCCTATGGCTTCCAGATTCCTCAGTCTCTGAAGCTCTTTTCCAGACACTACCCCTTTTTTTCATCTTCCCAACAATCTTCTGAAGGAGGAGTCGTCCCATTTTACAGATGACAAAGAAAGATCTAGAGAAGCAATGTGGCTCAACTAGATGACACAGCTGGCAAGACATGGAACTGAGATTGAAACTGGGATCTTTGGGTTCCAAGCCTGCTCCTCCCCAACCTCTTCCCCACTGTTTCCCTAACAGCTGATTTAGAAGGATGCATCTGCTGCTGTGTGCAGGCTGGGGAGAGGCTGCAGATGGCTGACAGCTGAGAGATGAAATGGCCGTCCCCGCCCTGTGAGGAGCCCAAGCTAGGCTGGGGGCAGAGGAGGGGAGATGGTGATCTAAGTGTTTTTTGGCTTATTTTTGCATTTCCTTCCTTTATTGAGGTATAATTTTCATAGAGTGATAAACACACAGATCTTAAGTGTACAGTTGATGAGTTTTGTCAAATGTAAATGTGTCATCAGTACCCGGATCAAGGTAGAAAACATTTCCATAATCCCAAAAAGTTTCCCTTGTGGCACTTTCCAGCCAATCCTCCTTCCCCCAGGCAACCTTTTTTTTTTTTTTTTTTGGATCGCTTATCACCCTAGATTAGTTTTGTCCATCTGTGTACTTTATAAATGGAATCCTGGGTTACATGTTCTTTGTGTCTGGCTTTCTTCACTCAGTGTAGCGTCTTGAAGATTCATCCATGTTGTGGCATGTAGCAGCAGTTAGTTTATATTTTTATTATAATGCCTATTCCATGGGATGAATTTACCATAATTTAATCCATTTTCTTGTTGGTGGACGTTGGGGTTCTTTCCTTTCTTTCGTTTCTTTGGTTTGTTTTTCAGGGGGGCCTCTTTCTTGTTGGTGGATGTTTGGGCATTTATTATCAGTGCTGGGATGAAATTCTAGTGCAAATCCTTGTGAAGAAAGATTCTCACTTCTCTGGGTATATCCCTAGAGTAGAATTGCTAGGCCCGAGGGTAGGTGTATAAATAACTTCCATAGAGATTGACCAACAGTTTTCTGAAGTGGCTTTTACCATCTTGCCCACCATCTGCAAGGTGGGAGAGTTTCAGACGCTCCCCCTCCTTGTGACATTTGGCAGAATCCATCTTTTCCACTTTAGCCATCTAGTGAGTGTGAGGAGGTGTCTCATTGTGGGACGGTCCATTTTCAAGTCCGGTTCTCCTCTCCCTTGCTCTTTTCTCAATCTCGGGCATCTGGTCCCCTAGACTGCCCTGCGTTGTCGTTTAGTCGCTAACTCTTTGTGACCCATGAACTGCAACATGCCAGGCTTCCCTGTCCTTCACTGTCTCCTGGAATTTGCTCTAATTCAATGAGCACTAAGTCGATGATGCTATCCAACCATTTCATCCTCTGCCTCCCGCTTCTCCTTTTCCCTTCAATCTGTGTCTCCGGCCACATCTCCACGGATCCAGCTCCCAGCTTACACCTCGCCATGGTTGCCACTTCTGCTGAATGACTCCCATCTGCGGGATCTAAGAACACTTCTTCCTTTTGTCTCTGTTGACTAGTGGCATCCATCCATTTGTTTCACCGATGCCTCTTTGTCTTCTCAGCTCTTCCTTCACCTGTGTAACCATTTCTTTTCTTTTTATTGAAGTATAGTTGAGTTGCAATTTTATATTAATTTCAGGTGTACAACGTAGGCTATGTAACCATTTCTTGCCTCTGGGATCTTGTATTTGCTGTTCCTTCCATTTAAAATGCTCTCCCTCTCCTCCCCACAGATATCAACTCGGCTCTACCGGTGTTTGCTCAGATGTCTCCATCTCAATAATGCCTCCCTCCTATCACCATCCAACTTAACCTCGCAGCATCCTACCCCTCTGTCTTGCTTTTTTATATGTATTTCTCTATATTGTCATCTTCCTTCATACTCTTTATGTGTTTTACTTATTTCTATTCTAATTGCCTTTCTCCCTTCATCAGAATACAAGATCCACGAGGGTGTGATTTGCTGTCTGTTTTCTCTCTGGCTGTAGGTCTACTGACCAGTGACCAGAGTAGGCAACCAAGCCCTTGTTGAGTGAATAAATATCGGAAGAGAAAGCAGAAAGTCCCCAAATTCTACAAGGAATCCCAGAGTCAGAACTCCACAAGGCATCATTTCTTTTTTCTTTTTTAACTGTATTTATTTGTTTGCTGATTTAATTTTGGCCGCACTGGGTCTTTGTTGCTGCCTGCAGGCTTTTCTCTAGTTGTGGCCAGCGGGGGCTGCTCTCATGCTGCAGGCCTCGGGCTTCTCACTGCAGTAGCTTCTCTTGTCGCAGAGCACAGGCTCGTGGGCTCGTGAGTTTCAGTCGTTGCAGCACACAGGCTCTGTAGTTGTGGTACACAGGCTTAGTTGCTTCTCAGCACGTGGCATCTTCCTGGATCGGGGTGGAACCCGTGTCTCCTGCATTGGCAGGCAGATTCTTTACCACTGAGCCACCAGGAAAGCTCCACAGGGCATCTTTAAATCTTGTCACGGGAGTCCAAGGGGTGGTAGAGTCCCAGCTGAGAGGTGGGAGTGTGCTTCATCTCTCTCCCCAGTTTTCCTCCTGTGCCAGGGCACTTCCCAGAAAGAGGTGAGCCAGGCACAGTTCAGGACCACACGGGTTGAGAGTTCTGCCTTGGACCCTACATGGGAACCCAGAGGGCTGCTTCTGAATTTGACTGTGAAAGGGCACATTTGGACACAAAAGCCTTTCTTGATTAAAATAGATCTTTCATTTGGAAGTGGATGAGGTAGGCCCAAGGTCAAGATGATGCTAGCCCATGTTTTAAAAATGAATCTTAAAAAAAAACAAAAATGAATCTTGACCCATTATCTCAGCGTATACACAAAAATCAGCTCCAGATGGGCTAGAGAAACAAGTGTGGAAGGCAAGACAATAAAGTATCTAGAAGAAAACATAGAATATCTTCATGACCTTAGGGTAGGCAAAAAGTTCTTTCTTAAAAATGTTTGTTTGGCTGCATCAAGTCTTAGTTGTGGCGCCAGGCTCAGTTGCTCCACAGCATGTGGGATTCTGGTTCCTCGAGCAGGGATTGAACCCGGGTCCCCTGCACTGCAAGGTGGATTCTCAAACGCTGGACTGCCAGAGAAGTCCCCATAGAGTTCTTAAAGAAAGGACACAAAGCTATTTGTAAAATATATATCCACCAAATGACTTATTTCCAGAAGATAAATGTCTCCTATAGATCAGTAAGAAAATAAAAACAAAAACAAGAAAAGAAAAATGGGCCAAAGACTTGATATTCATCCCTCAGAAAGATGATATCCAAATAGCCACTATACATAAGAAACAATTTCATGAATCAGAGAAATACAAAACTAAAACCACAATGCAACTCTGCCACACATGGAGCAAAGTGGTTAAAATAAAAAGACAGAGAACATCAAGTGTTGATGAGGATGTGGCAGCATCAGAATTCAGTTGCATTGCTGTTGGGAATATAAATTGGTTCATTGGTCACCGAGAACCATTGGCGTTATCTAATAAAACTGAAGGCATGCATGGTCTGTGACCCAGAAATTCTATTTGTCGACAAATGTTCATGGCAATCTTATATGCGGTAGGAAAAAAATTTGGAAAAACTCAACAGTAGAATGCAGCAATAAATGGAGATAATAATGAAGCTATGGAATACTAGAAAAGAATGAGAAAGAACATGCTATTGATATACAACAAAGTATATACAATGGCAGTATGCAACACTGCAAATGAATCTTGTCAACAGAATATCCAGCGAATGGAAGAAGATGCAATATGCCTACATATTGAATGATTCCATGTATATAAAATTCTAAAGCAGGCAAAACAAATCTATGGTATTAAAAGCTAATACAGAAGAGTGGTGACTTTTGGGGGCCAGTGAGTGGGCAGTAACTGGCAAGGGGCACCAGGCAGTATCCCAAGGTACTAGTAAATGTTCTGTTCTTCCTCTGAGTGTCGGTTACACGGTTGTATTGGTTTTGCAAAATTTCTTCAAGCTGTACATTTATGACTTATGCACTGCTCTATGTATATTGTACATCAGCAAGAGGATTAGTTTACAGAAGAAGTGTTAGACTGGGGAAAACTAGAGCAATGAAGGCAAGTAACCCAGAGAGGGAGGGTGGCACGGGGTAGAATGATAGGGAGGGCTTCTGGACTTGCCTCTCTTATAAAATCTGGTTCTTTCTCCTTGGGTATTGCAGCTATTCTTGGATTCTGGGGCTGAGATGTAGGTAATGGAAATACAAAGAGGAACACGGTCACGGAGCAGCTCTGCTGTTCCCAGAAAGCATGTCATGTCTCTGAGCCTCAGGGAAACATAAAGAGGACGCTACCCTGGTGCGTGGCAAGGAGCGCCACTGGTGCCAACCGGTGAGGGCCGCACCAATGGGAGCGACAGGGGAGTCCCTTTTACTCCACAGGGCAGAAAAAGAGAGACACACAATTATAGCCTGGAGGTGGGGTGTGCCCCAGTGAGCTGGGATACAGGGCGTCATCCGACAGCCATCTGCTCTTCCCTATCAGCCCAGCACACCTCCCAGGGCCCGAACATCTCACTGTCCATGAAGAGGCTCATGTTTAAAAGAGAATTTTTTTCTTTTTAATTTATGTATGTATTTATGTTTGGCTGTGCTGGATCTTTGCTGCTGCACACAGGCGTTCTCTGGTTACAGTGAGAGGGGGCTTCTCTTGTGGAGCACCCGCTTCAGGCGCGTGGGTTTCAACTGCTGTGGTGCACGGGAATAGTTGTCCTACAGCATGTGGCACCTTCTGGGACCAGGGATCGAATCTATGTCCTCTGCGTTGGCAGGCAGATTCTTACCCACTGGACCAGCAGGATAGTCTGAGACTGATTTTTCAATAAGCGAGGGCCCTGAAAGGAAACCAGCTGCTTCTTGGTTGCCTCATCCAGGAGTGGAGGCACTGGCAGTGGAGGAGGGCAAATGCAGGGCAGCAGGGAGGCCTCTGGAGAACGTCGCAGTAGATGCAATCTGCTCCCACCACAGTCGAGCCCTTGGCGCTGTGTCCAGCCCTTTCGTGCCCCTCACCACCAGCATGGCCCTGTCTGCAAAACCCCACTGCCCTTCAGCCTGTCCACCATCACCTGCTCCAGGGAGACCAAATGCTCATTTCCTCCCAGACTCAATCCCTCCATCTTCTGGAATCCCCCATCCCATTCTCAACTCCTGCATTGACAGCCATCAGAGCTCTTCTCACTGGTCTCCACGGTGGGATCCACCTCCAGTCAGAGAGCTTCTTGGGAGTAGGTTCTGTGTCTGATTCACTTTTGTGTCTTTGACGCTCAGCAAATAGGAAGTGAACAATAGATGTTTTCTGAAGAAGGGGAACGGGACCATCCCATAACTAGGGTCAAATTATAAAGGATCTGCTAAACTCATTCCCACGATGATGACAAGCCAGTGAATTTCAGGCATAGTTTTGTTTTGTTTTGTTTTTAAAAAAAAGGATAAATACCTTAACCCCAAATACTGATTGTGGCATTGATCACAAACTGATAAGGGAAAATATATTTTAGCTGGGATCCCTCACAGTGACACTCTGTCACTGTGTGAGGAGTTAGCAGTTGGCACACCTGTCATCATACCATCACCACCATCGCTGGCCGTACCCCGGGCAGGTGTGTTGTCCTGTTAATCCTCCCTGAGCCTACGAGGTGGCTGCTATTGTCATCCCTATCTTACAGATAAGGAAGCTGAAGCACAAAAAGACGTAGCCACTTGTCCAGAGACACGGAACTGCTAAACAGCGGAACAGGGACCTGAACGGGGGCTGGCTGACTCCCAAGTCCATGTGCGAATCACGCAGCTAGCTCTGAGACTTCCTATGACCCTGCCCAAACACCCTCTGCAGGGTGATTTAGGAGGTCAGGGTCCCAGCCTTCTGAGCATCTTAGAGTTTAAGGTGAATGTCCCAAATTAAGGCTAAAACATATATGAAGTCTGAGAAGTGAGAGAGGGCAAACAATAGCCCCGGGTGTGTGCTCGTGTGTCAGCATGTGTCCCTGTGTGCCTGTGCTCACATCCGCGTGCTTGTGTGTGTATGCACACACATACATGGGTTTGTGTGTGGATGCCAGAGCCGAGGGGAGGGGTTGGCCCATTAGGAGAAGGTAATCAATGTGAAGGCTCCTCACATGGTCAGCACACAGTAAATATTTGCAGAATTGAATTGAAATGCTAAAGAGAGGGCTCTCCAAATGTGCGGTGTTATTATTACTATTATCTCCAAATTGCAGGCTTTAGGAGAAGAGAGGCAGGTGGGGAGTTGGTTCTTTGGCCTCCAGACCACACTGGGCTGACTGCCCCCCCAACCACCACCACGTGGACTCTCTCTGGCTGGTTGGCCTCCAGAGCTGGCTGGAGAGGGGGTTCTTGCAACCTGTGAGGATGGCGGTGACAATGACGAGGGTAACTAACAAGGGTGGAACCTCTCCCTGTGGTCTGGCCCTGGGCTCAGGGCCTGTTCCTCTTTCCCAGCAGTCCAGGAGGTGGGCACTGTTCATCTCGTTAGCATCCTCAAGGTGCAGAGGGGGAAAGTGAGGCTCAGACGGGTTGGCCCCGAGAATGTGTTCATGGGTGGGTATTGAGAACAGAGAGAGGCCTGGGGCAGTCCTTTCTCCACATCCAGAGACCAGTCCTCCTACACAACATTAGCACCTGATGGGTTTACAGGGGGTTGAGGCCCTGCGGTGGGCTGGCTAGTATGGAGCCATGGGCCCTCGATCCGGCCAGCCCAGAGCCGGGCACTTCACCCCCCAGGACCTTGGTGTTCTCACTGGCAAAGAGGGACTGAAGAGTTGCCACTCAGAGGGTCGTTGTCATGACAGGCTACCTGTAAAGCCCCTAGTGCATTGTGAGCACTCAAGTACATCAGCTATTATTCTAAACGTGCTTGAGTTCTCACTTGAGCCTAATATTCACTCCTCACACAAAGCCACGACGTTAGACGCAGAGGACTGGTGTGCTAAGTGCAGGAATGACCCAGTCCAACCCCTCTGGCGACAGGCAAGAAAAGTGAGGTCCCAAGAACAGCACCAAGGTCCCAGGGCTCCTAAGTGGCAGGGCCTGGATTCAAACACAGATTTGCTGCTCCCAAGTGGGCCTCTCCACCTGCCAGGACTGCCTCAGGGCGGGCCTGAGGGCACAGAGGGCCCAGGACAAGTGTGGGTGGAGGGGGCACTGGGGTGGTGGGGCCCCTGCCCCAGCCTCCCGAGGAGGGAGGCGGGAGATTCCGAAGCACAGCTGCCACATGCCTGGGAAGGAGGCCAGCGCAGGGCGAGGACGCGGGGTTAAGAACTGGCCCAGCGGAGGGTGGGAGACCGAGGGTCTCTCGCCAAGGCCCCGAGCCCCTCGGCCCTCCTCTTCTCATAAGGCAAAGCCCTGTCTTCTCCCAGCTCACCCACCCCCCTCAAGAATGCGGGAGCCACTGACCAGGCCCGGAGCGAGGGGGAGAGCGCCCCTGCAAGCCCTGTGTGCCCCTTACCCTCTGCCCTGCCCCTGGGCCTGCCCCCTGCCCACCACTTCCTAAGGCCTGTGCCCGCATCCTCAGCCCCTGTCAGCCTCCCGGCTGCCACGGAAACCCAGAACCCACAAAACGCTCCTGTCAACCTGCCTCCTCCCCGGAGGTCCAAGGCCTTAAAACTTAATAGTCTCTCAAATGCTGTAACGCTAGAGGGGGCTTTTATGGACTCAACAGGGATAATAATATGAAGGGGCGTTAGCCGCCTCAAGTGGGCTGCTCACAGTGGGCCACACCCTCCCCCCAGCCCCTCACATAACACTTCGAGGGCCTCTGGAGGGGCCCCCTCCACCGCCTTCTGACGAGGTTATTACAGCCCAGTTCTCTGTGACAGGGGCCTAGTGTGGGGTGGGGACCCCTGTGGCCCTGGCTCTCGATGGAAACCGGACCGGTGTGTCCAGGGGAAGAATCTTGATGACTAATGAGCAGGCAATTGAAAGCGCCTTCGTGTCAGTGGGGAGCAGATGGAGAAAGAGGGGAATTCCTGTGGCCTGAACTCAGAGGTGTGGGTGGCTGGGAGGGAGGGATGAGTGAGCTGTGTGGGGTCAGCAGGTGGGGGAGGGGAGGGAAGCCCCCAGCTTCCACCGGCACACAGAGGCGCACAGGCTCCCAGGCCCAACCCAGGGGACCAGGCGCTGAGCTAGAGGCCAGGCTCTGGCGTCTTATGGGCCACTTGGCTTTACCCTCTTCTCCTCTTCCAAGGGCCTTATTTTTCTGTTGTTCCGTTTCTTGCCCCCTCAGTAAGTACCTCCTGGTCTGTCCTCACCGGGGCCTCTTCCCTGCTTTTCCCCCCTGTTCCCGCTTCTCATCCACCTCACCTCTTATTACTGGGAGACCTCAAATAGAAATTCTACCCAGTCTTCAGTGGAAGTAGGCGGCCCCCCCCCAAATAAACAAAATACTAAATAACACTAAATAGAATACCCTGGCTGACTTGCCAACACCACACACACACACACGCACACACACACACGCACACACACACACGCAGGCCACGCTCACACATATTTTCTTCATTACCTCCCCTAACACTGTCTTTCTTCCATCTTGAGTTCAATGTTGTTTTTTGTCTCTTTGCAACCCTCCCCCTCCACTTCCCCTCAATTTATTCCAGCTGTGAAAACCTTTTTCCCATCTCCTCTGTCACCCCGGCAGATAGGTGAGTGGCAGGCAGAGGAGTCCACTCCGCAGCCACCGTTGGTAATTGATGCCAGATGTCGAGCTGGCCCCTGGCCCAGCCCCAGGCAGGGCTCCCGCGCCGCCTCCTGCATCTGGGTGTGAAAGGCGAGCCGCAGCCCAGCCTGAGTTCTCAGGGGGCTATGGAGCCAGCTCAGGGGATGCCCGGTGGGACAGGCTGGGACCGTGGGCTGCCACAGGGAGGAGGCTGGGAGCAGAGGGTAGGGGGTGGAGGAAGATGTAGGCCACTGACTACACCTTGGTTGGGATGAGCGAAGCCAGGACTGTCCAGAGGCAAGACGTGAGAGCAGCTTCCCTCAGCCCCTTGTCAGCCTTTCTATTTTCTGGGGATGAAAAGTTTGTTGTTCCTGCTCTTTATAAATATGTGTAAATTGGTAAAAAAAAAAACCAATTAGGAAACTCTAGCATTCTTCAGGACTCTTCTACTACCCTTGGTATTGAAACTAGTAAATATTTCTGGAGCATTTTAGGTGCTTTCTCAGTCATTGACCACAAACACTCTCATCCTCTCATTTCGTTTTCACAACAATCCTGTGAAGTGGGGCCCATAATTGTCCCCATTTTACAGATGCAACAAAAGATGCTGGGAACATCTAATAGGCCCAGCTAGGAAGTAGTAAAGAATCCGCCTGCAATGCGGGAGACCCAGATTCAATCCTAGGATTGGGAAGATCCCCTGGAGAAGGGAATGGCTACCTGCTCCAGTATTTTTGCCTGAGAACCCCATGGACAGAGGAGCCTGGAGGGCTACAGTGCATAGGGTCACAAAGAGTCGGACACGGCTAAGTAACACTTTCATTTTTCAGGAAGTGGTGGTACCAGGATTTGAGCCCAGACAGTCTGACTCCAGAAACCACATTAGGCTCTCTTGAAAGACTTTAAAATCTTCAAAGGTCAGAGATAGAAGGAACCTGGTCTAAACCCTTTTTAAAAGAGGAATGGAGGTCCAGAGAGGAGAGGTGACTTGCTCAAGGAGGCAGAGGGAGCTGGATCCTGAGCAGGGTTGAATCTCAGTGCTCCAGTCCCTGTTCAGAGCCCTTAGTTCTGACTCGGGTCTGCACACCCTTGGCCAAGAGCCAGGCTTCATGGAGGAGGTGCCTTTTGTAGGACTTGGAACAAGACAAGGATCAAAAACTGGCAGATAGGCAGAAGGAAACACTTTCAGTGCACAGCCTTCTGTTCAAAGGTGGGGCTAGCAGACAGCATTAACTGTGTCTGACTGCCAGGCACTGTGGTCACAACGGGGACTTAGAGACAAACTCTGCCCTCAAGAAAAAAGAGAGAGAGGGGAAAAAAAAAGCAGAGCACGTGGGATAGGGAGGACCACGGTGGGCAGCGTATGCAGCAATAGATTTGTGGTAAGGTGATGTTTGAACAGACCTCAGATGAGGGAAGGAGCCATGTGGATATCCAGGTAAGAGTGTTTCAGGCAGAGGAATAGCATGTGCAAAGGACCTGTGGCAAGAGTGTGCACTCTCCCTCCCAGAGTGCAGGGAGCGAGGGAGAGAATGATTAATAGGAGGCATGTCAGAGAAGGGAAGGGGGCGGATCACGTAGGGCCCCACGGTTACTGTAAGGCCTTTTACTCCCAGTGCAGTGGGAGCCGTGGGGGATGCTGAGCAGAGGGCTGACATGGGCCCAGAAACACAGCAGTGGAGGTGCCGAGAAGTCATCAGATTCTGGATGTATTTTGAAATCACAGCCTAAAAGTTGGGTGCGAGATATGAGAGAAAGAAAGCAGTCAAGAATAACTCCTTTTTTTTTTGGCCTGAGCAACTGGCCAGACAGAGTTGCCTTTTCTGAGACGGGAAGACGCTTGAAGGAGTAGATCTAGGGGCAGTTCAGGAATTTGCTTCTGAACCCTCTGCATTTGAGGTGTCTGCTATCAGACCACAGTGATTCATACTGGAGACCAAAGCAACAGGGCAATCAGTAAAATGGACCATCTTTATTCAAAATTACGCCATTTTATTCATCATGGATGTTTTAGCATTGCTTTTGAGTTTTAAAAAATTACATCAAAATATGATTTATCTTGATTACTGAGGTGTAGGGCCCCCGCTTAAATTTGTATCCTATTCTGGACCCTGCCTGTTACAGATATTCATGTGGAATGCAGGCTTGGGCTGCCCCCTCACCTGATTCCCACACTCTCTCTGTCCAGAGTGAGCCCTGGTCCTCCCAACAGGATTCATGGCAGGCATGTGACCTTAAGAGTAGCCACATGCAGCCAGGAGGTGGTCCTGATGGGGACCACAGCCAGGGTAGGCAAGGAGAGGGTCTGTTCGGATGTGTAGCTGGCTGACCTAGAAGCAGCCAGAAGGGTGTGCGTCCATCAGCTCACCGCACCCCACCCGGGGCCCCTGTGATGGATGGCATCTGTCTTCTGCTTTATTAAACTCACGCCGCTCAGTTCAGCCCTGGATTTGCAAACGGCTTAATAAGCATTTGGAAGGGATCGGGGGAGGGAGGCTGGGATTTCAGGGGGTTACCAAGACCCAGACAGGAAATGGCTTGCACCCTGAGTGGGCCCCAGGAGGGAGTCAGGTGTTCGGGTGGGCCACTGGGGAGTGTTTGGTTTCACAGAAGTCACTGGGGGAGCTCAGAGGAGGGGGACCACAGGCCTCTGGTGCCACCCCACCCCTGGCACTGTTGTTACCCCACACCGGTTCACAGCACCTGGAGGGGTGTTCTGGGCGCTCGGGAGGGAAGGCGGTGCTGAAGTGACCAAGGGTGGTGGGGAGGGGAAGAGGCGGTCCTGCCCTTTAGGAGTTCCAGCCACAGAGGACAGAGGGCTACACGAGACAGCACCACCGCCCCCCACGCCATGCTCCCTTCCCACTTCTGGTTTAGAATCTTCGGTTCAGCCCCTGGCACGGGCACTGAGTGTGGGTACCAGGTGCCTCTACTCTCCTGAATGAGCCAGGAAGCTCCCAGGGGTGAAAGCAGGTACACGAAAGTCACCTTCTCACTGGGCCTCACTTACCCAGCCTACCCAGGCTTTGGAGCAGATTGCAGGCATCTCCTCCGGATTCCTGTCCAGTCAAGGTCACCCAGGTAGCAGGGAGCCGGCCATGGTGGGAGTATTTACACCATGGAAATTGGCAAGCACTCTTTTTTCCCTCCTGGAGAACCTCTGCCTCGCCTGCCCTTCCACCAGCAAGAACCGCAAGCCCCTTTGGTTGTATAAAAATCAGCTTCTCCTCCGGAAAAGGCAGTGGAGCTCCTTCTGGACAATGGGGATGGGGATCATGTATCTCTTCTTAATAAGGACGGGGATGTAGGAAGCAGTAGTGGACAGTCCCCAGCTGGCTAGGACCAAATCACGGCTCCACCATGGAACGGATTGATTGTGATTTCACAGTGCTCTCCAGTCAGGTCTTGGAGCGGCTCTTCTCAGATTTAAATGAGATAATACTGGAAAGATTGTTTAGAACAGAGGCTGCAAATACTAAGTAGCAAATAGACATCAGTCTTTACTCTGGGTCTCAATGATGCCAAGACCTTGTCCTAATTTGAACCTTACAACCACTGTTGAGGGAGATAACTGTTGTTATTACCATTCTATAGATGGAGTGCGCTAAGCCACTTCATTTGTATCTGGCTCTGTGACCCTATGGACTATAACCCGCCAGGTTTCTCTGTCCATGGGATTCTCCAGGCAAGAACACTGGAGTGGGCTGCCATTTCCTCCTCCAAGGGATCTTCCCCACCCAGGGATCCAACCCCCATCTCTTACGTCTCCTGCACTGGCAGGCGGGTTCTTTACCACTAGCGCCACCTGGGAAGTCCTCTGTAAATACGGAAAGGGAAGCTAAGATGTTTTTGTCCCTTGCCTAAAGTCAGGTAGAGGCAGAGCACAGATTAGGACCCAGGACTCTTGAGGTCCAACAGCCCAGCTTTCTCACTGCTAAGCCATCAGAACTCTCCGACATGGAATGCAGTGGGGCCAGGAGTCTTAATTGTAGTGGAAGTGGCCCCTGGTTTTCTTTCTGTCTCCATCTTGCCACCAGCAGGAGGGATGGATCCTCCTCCTACATGACCCCCAAAGAAGCCTCCTCAGAGCTGTGTCCCCCAGCCCATCACCCCCACACCTGATGGCACCCATCAGAGACTGGGGGCTAAATACCTTATCAAGGAAATTCACATTTCCCTCAGGCATTGTCCGTCCACGGCCTTTCCAATTCACTCCCTTTATCCAGCCCATGCTCCATCTCCACCCCATTCCTCCCAAGCTATAAAAATACCCGCTCCAGACTGGCCCTGATCCAAGACCAGGGTCAACAGAGCCAGCGCCAGGGAAGGTCAAAGGTCCAGCAGGCCCTGTGCAATTCTCTTCTAGGTCTCCATGCTCCCCCCGCTTCTTGCCAACTTCACCTCATCTTCCTCCATATGTCGTCTTCTCCTCATCCTCGTTTGCATCTTTGGTGTCTCTGGCTTTATGTCTTCAGCCCCCCATCTTTCTACCTTTGTCCCTCTCTGGTTCTGTCTGGTGACAAGTGCGTGTGTGTTTCTCTCTCTCCTCATTCTTTGTGGTTGTCTGTGTGTCTGTCTTTCTCTCTCTGTCTCTCCCCCGACGCGCATCTCTGCTCTTTTTCTCCAACACCCTGGAACGTGTGTGTGTGTGTCTGTAAGTGTGTAAGCGCGTGGTGTGTTCCTGGGTCTCGGTATCTGACCCTACCTCGATGCTTTTCCTGCTCTGTGTCTGTCTGTCTGTCTTCAGGGCTGTTTCTTGGGCTCTCTCTCCAGCAGCATCTGTTAGGGCTGTACTTTGGAGGCTCCCGGAGGAGACCCCCCACTCACCCCTCCCAAAGTTCACTGCCTTGTCAAATGGAGCTAATCTCTTACGGGAGGAAAAAGCTTCATTCAGACTTGGGGGGGGTGCGGGTATGCAGGGGGAGCGGAGGGGGAAGGGGAGGTCTCCTTGGCTGCAGCCTGAAAACACCCGGCCCATAATACCCCTTTTGTTCTAGGCTGGTGGGAGGGGGTGGGCGGTGGAATGAAAGAGGGGGGATATTAAAGGAGCAGGTGAAAGACATGTGTCTTCAGCAGCCAGAGATAAGCGCTTACCCCCTTCTAATCTGACTGAGGCCTATTATCTTCCCGCCACAGTCATTACTATTAATATTAAACACCCCCCAATCCAGCTAGAAAACGACCTGAAAGGGCTGACTCTCAGCCCCAGCCAGTTCCGAGAGGGAAACCCTGCTCTGACACCGCCTGCCAGGACTTGACCACCTCCTCCCTCTCCCCACACCCAAGTCCCCTTGAACTTCACCATGACCTCCAGCCCCCAAGAGCCCCCCTCTCCCCTCCCCTCCCCCCAACCAAAGCCAGTGGCCTCTCTGATCACCAACCCTTGCCTCTTTCTAAAAGAGCTCCCATTTCAGCTTCATTTCTAGGGGGGCTCTCTCTACCTTAGCCCTCTTCTCTGGACACCTCAGTACAACCTGAAATGGAAGACAGAAGCATGTAGAGGTTTATTCCCTGACTTTGACATCCGACAGAACTGGGTTTGCATTTCAATGCCACCACGAATAGACTGGGTGACCCTGGTTAAGTAATTTAACCTTCTGAGCCTCAGTTTCTCATCTCTTAAATGGGGGCAAGGGGACTTCCCTGGCGTTCCAGTGGTGAAGACTCTGTGCTCCCAAAGCAAGGGGCACAGGTTTGATCCCTGGTCAAGGAACCAAGATCCCCCATGCCTCATGACGTGGAAAAAAATAATTAATTAATTTAATTTAATGGGAGCAAGTTACAATCTCTGTGACCCAGGGTTGTCTTGGGGATTATGTGAAAGAACAATGGAAGAGCTCTAATATATGCCCAATACATTTTAGTGGCTCAGTAAGCAGAGAAGGCAATGGCAACCCACTCCAATGTTCTTGCCTGGAGAATCCCAGGGACGAGGGAGCCTGGTGGGCTGCCGTCCATGGGGTCGCACAGAGTCGGACACGACTGAAGCGACTTAGCAGCAGCAAGCAGTGATGGTAACTCAGTCCTCGGACAAAAAGCAACCCAAGGCAGCAGGTCCATCCATTTATTCCTTCATTAAGCCATCAAACAGTCAGTGGGTCCTTACTCTGCGCCAACTTCTGTGCTGAGCACTGAAGGGAGGTATAGGGATGGAGAAAACAATTCCTCTCTCTTAGAATTCACAAGTCATATAAACAGGTAAACGCATCATTGCAGTGCTCAGCTATATGAACCACAAGAGAAGTTAGTACAAGGAGCTTTGGGAACGTGGGTCAGTGAATTCCCCCTTGGAGGGTGATGTTTTGTCTACACTAGTAAAGGATTAATTGCCTATTCAGTATCTACCAGGTGGCAAAGCCAGTTATCACTGCGCTCATGTCTATGATTATAGCTCCCTAGAGGAGACAGCCATAAGGCTTCTGCCAGGAGCAGCAGGAGGTTAGCTCAGGGCCTTGAGTGGGACTTCCTTCTCTGCTCTCATGGCCCTAGATTGCCAGAGCTGGCTTCAGGAGCCTGCAGACACAGGAAGGACAGAAGTAAGAGCTGACATTCACAAAGTGTCTTCCCTTCAAGCCAGACACAGGGCTGCTGCTGCTGCTGCTAAGTCACTTCAGTCGTGTCCGACTCTGTGCGACCCCATAGATGGTAGCCCACCAGGCTCCCCCATCCCTGGGATTCTCCAGGCAAGAACACTTGCGTGGGTTGCCATTGCCTTATCCAATGCGTGAAAGTGAAAAGTGAAAGCGAAGTCGCTGAGTCGTGTCTGGCTCTTAGCGACCCCATGGACCGCAGCCTACCAGGCTCCTCCATCCATGGGATTTTCCAGGCCAGCTGTTTCATTATTATGTCATTTACGTCTAATTGTAACCCTTCCCCCAAGCAGGCAGCGATGTACCCATTTTACAGGGAAGCAAACAGACTCACTAAGAAAATGACAGAGCAAGATTTTAAATCACATCTCTCTGTCTCCAAAATGCATGTGAAACTCAAATTTCCTACCCCATTTCCATCCTATCTCCATCCTTAACATCACAGAAGCTTGAAAAAATGAGTAGGAGGGGATTAGGTAAGGAAAATAGCCTGCTACAAGCCCCCCATTTTTTGATATCTTCTGTTTTGTCTTAGAAGTCTATATGAACTTTAAATTTTATTCCAGATCATAGCTATGTGTGTTATAAATAAAAATCATGCTTAAAATGTCATAAAAGCTTTCCCCCCCAAATCTTGAAGCTCCAAGAACACATGCTAAGCCTATTCTATTCCTCCCTCTGTCCCTTGTGCTGGGGGCATCTGTTATTTGTGTCTGCCTGTAGCCTCATCCACGTTGGTGACTGTACCTCTTTCCTTCACAAAAGGCCTGCTTCCCCATTCCATGGGGCTGCCAATCATAATTTCCCACCCCTCCTGACTTAGGGTGGGCATGTGCCAGGTCTAGCCAATCACTGCACACCATTTTCCCAGAAGTGGGCACATGACCCAAGCTAGGCCAATAGAAGTCCTCCCCTAGGATTTTATAGACAGAGGGGGTTGAGAGTGACAGATGCTCTCTTTTCTCTGAGATGTGAGTATGAAATTGTTGCCATGGTCTTTTACTGCCCTCTCCCTGTCCTCTAACAGAGGAGAAGCCCTGACCTCCCTTTTCTTTCCCATCCCCAGTTGGGGGGCGGGCGGGGAAGAAGAGACTCTCACACGACAAACAACACAGCCAAGATATGGATAAGCTCCAGAATGAAAGAGAGAAAGTTGATGGTATCTTTATCTGGCTCGCTGCTGCTATTGCTAAGTCACTTCAGTCGTGTCCGACTCTGTGTGACCCCATAGACGGCAGTCCACCAGGCTCCGCCGTCCCTGGGATTCTCCAGGCAAGAACACTGGAGTGGTTTGCCATTATGTGGCTTGGCACTGTCTAAATCGGGGCCGCCATTGCCACCCCACATGTTTGTGCGTGTACGTACACCACTCCAGTCCTTCCTGCTTATGCTTATTTAAGTCGATGAATCCTTGCCTTCTGCTTAAACTCGTCGGAGGTGGGTTTCCATCATTTGTTCCCAAAGCAGTACCTCCTGTAACACTCAGTCCTGCTTAATTCCTCACAGCTCACCAGCATCTGCAGGCACGAGAACGAGCAAGGTTGGGGGGCACCCTCCATTCATACATAGAAGTTACCTTCTTGAGAACCTCTTGAGAACTCTCCCTCCCAGTTTTGTGCTGGAAAGGACCATAAACAGAGGGGTGACGGGGCATCTATCCCAACCAGAAAGCTCTCAGGATATCCCTGGTGGTCCCGTGGCTAAACCTCTACCTTCCCAGTGCAGGGGGCCCGGGTTCAATCCCTGGTCGAGGAACTAGATCCCACATGCCCCAGCTGAAAGAACCCACATTCCACATGTTGCAACAAAGATCAAAGATCCCACGTGCCACAACTAACACCCAGTACAGCCAAATAAATGAATAATTCTTTTTAAAAAAGCTTTCTGCTATCTTCAAGAAAGACTGACTCAGCCTCTTGCCCTAAAAACACATCCCAAGAGCCCCTACTCCAAGTCTTTTCAGCTGTAAGTCAAGGCTGGTTCACCTTGCCCTGCCCTAGTGGAAGTGAACAGTGGTCAAATTTTCCTCCCCTTTTCTCTTCCTTCAGAGGCTCCACCCAATCTTCTCTTAACTCTTCTTTCCCCCTTGTTTGTATAGGTTCATGCATGTTGTGTGCACTATATACTGGCTAAGAGTCCAGACTCTAAACAGAGTGCCTGGAACCAAATCTCAGCTCTGTTACTTACTAGCTATGTGGCTTTGGGCAAGTTGCTTACCTTCTCTGGGCCTCAGCTGCTTCATCTTCAGAATGAATACGATTGTATGAATTAATGTACGTAAAGTGCTCAACCCATTCCTGGCACATAGTAAGTGCTCAATAAATATTAGCTGTTATTATTATACATTAAAGTCTCATGTGTGTATATGTGTATTTTCAGCCTCTTCCATCTGACTAGGAGTTAGTTCCCCAATAGCAGAACAGCAGAAGGCATGCCGTTTTCATCTTTGAAGACCTAGAATTTAAAAGTACTTGGCTTAGAGAAGAAACTAAAAAAAAAAAAGTTGAATGAATGGTGAATGGATGAAGATCGGCTGGCTGAATACCTTGAGAATCTGAACTCTCATTCCTGTTCTTAGGTCTTTCTATAATCCCACATGGGCAGTCATCAATTCTCCCTACTCCTACCCCCAGAAGGGAAGCTTTGGCAGGTAGAGGGGGTCTTGCAGCAGAGAAATAACAGAGGCAAGCTCAGCTCTTCCCTGTGTCCGGCCCTTGCCAGTGTCCAGAGTCTGTCACAACACCACACCATGCTCTGAGGTAGACAGAGTGAAGGTCACCCTTAGCCCATTTTACTGATGAGTAAACTGAGGTTTAGGGTAGTTGTGTGACTTTCCCAAGGACAGACATTGGGATCCAGCTGAGGCCAGAGCCCGGTCACCAGACTTGGCTAGATCTCACTTCTGTCAACCACCTAACCAGATGTTCCCTTCTTGTTCCCTTCTTGTTCCCTCCTTAGCTGGGAGAAAAAGAGGAAAAACGAAACAGGGCTGGGGCCATGCAGCATCTACCACACCATCGTGGTCCCCTGCGATCTAGGTAAGAATGGGGCGCGGGGCGGGGGGGGTACCCAAAAGCGGAAGACTCTGAATTCATCTTCCACATATCTCGATGTTTGTAAAGCCCAGCGGTAGTGTGACAGAGAGGAAGGGGAAGCCCAGAGTCCAGGAGTGACAGTGAGTGGAGCACACAATAGCCCATTGTGCCCCTCCCTGTCCCCCTCCTCCTCCCCCACACGCAGCACATAGCATCCTGTTTACCTGCCTCCGGGACCTGGCTCCATCTCAGGTGCCACTCCAACTCGGCCCACGCACAGGCACTGCCAAACCCTCTGCCCACGAGCCTGGTTTGGCAGCAGCACACCCCCTAGTCTTTGTCCTACCCGCTTCCAACAGAGACGCCTCCTCCGAGCTCAGGGCACAGTACGTGGCCCGCAGTAGGCTCTCTGGAAATGGTTCCTGACAATAACGAGTCAGTTCCTTGGGGGCACTAATAACCTCCAGGCACATGAGCCTCCATGACAAGCTCCTCCTAGCCTCAGAGGTGGGAGATGGCATTGTGGAGGAGCTGGGTGGAGGGCTGAGCATCAGCAAGCTTAGAAAAGGCTTCCTTTCCTGCCCCTCTTCCCCAGGCCTGGGATTCTGGGGGGGAGGCAGCGTGGGAAGACAGAGCCTGCCAGTCTCTGGGGACAGAAGACCCATATTAGGCACTCTCTTGGTCCAGCTGGGATGCTAATGCCCCACTCTCTCAGAAGTCAGAGGTCAAAGGTCAGGGTACCACCCAAGCCATGAGGGACAGAGCCCCAGCCAGGAGGACAGGTGGAGAGGCCTGGCTTCTTGGGCCCAGATTCTGTTTGGGGATCAAAAAGCTGGGTGGAGTTGGGAGGAGGAAACCTAGAGAAGAAATCAGTTCATCCACACACTCTCTAGGTCTCAGGACTATGGCAGAGGAAGAGAGAAAGAGAGAAAGAAGAGAGCCAGATTTCCCTGGTAGTCCAGTGGTTAAGAACCCAGCTGCCAGTGCAGAGGACATGGGTTCAAACTCTGGTCCAGGAAGATTCCACGTGCTGCAGGGCAACTAAGCCCGTGAGCCACAGCTGCTGAGCCTGCACCCTAGAGCCACAGCAAGGGAAGTCATCACAACGAGAAGCGCACACACCACAACTAGAGAAAGCCCGCGCAGCAAGGAAGACCCAACGCAGCCAGAAGTTAAGTACAGCAATTTTTTAAAAAAGAGAAGCAGAGGAGGCCCAAGGGGAAGAAGAAGGGAGAAAGAGGGGATATCACAGAGAAAAGCCAAGAGGCAGGCGAGAAATGGAAAAGTGGAAACCACACCCTCAGATGAAAGGGGCAGCTTCCAGGAAAGAAGAGAAGGCACCCCCAGCTCAAAGGAGAAGCAGAGTTGCAAAGCTGCTTGAGAATATTCACCCATTTTACCCAGAGGAGTCTGCGTCCCAGAGAGGGGACATGTCTTGCCCCAGGACATGTAGCAAGTGAGATCTCAGCTCAAATCAGAGTCACAAAATAGTGACTCTAGGCCAAAAAGACATTTCTTGACTTTCTGCTGAGCAGGGAAAGAGGGCTTCAGAGGGTCCTCCTCTGAGCGGCTTCCAGATACATGAGAGCAAGAAAAACAGCCGTTATGGCTCACCCAGTCCGTGGCCAGGTATCAGAGGAAGGAGAGGGCACATCCAAGTCTACCATCCAACTGTGCACAGCATTGTCCACCTGCTGTCACTTGAGCCAAGAGTTGACAGGTTTTCTATTTACTCTGTGTACCCAGCACACTGTGCCGGTTCCTTAGGCAGGAGGGAGAGGCTGCAGGGAGGATGGTAGGGAGGCTACGAGGTGTCCCTCCATATCCCCTGGAAGAAAGAAAACTAAAGTGGACATTCACTCAGACCTCACCATATGCCAGCTGCTTGCTCCGCATTATCCCACTGGATCCTCCCAAAACAATTGCTACTGTTAGTCCCACTTTATAGATGATGAAACCAAGGCTCAAAGAAACTAAGAAGTCCTAGATCCCACAGGTGGTGTGGCAGAGCAGGAAGCTGAACCACCCACCTGGCTTCTGACCCCTTGCTCATAACCACTAGGTGTACTACCCCTAGGCTGAGCTGCAAGAACAAATGCAATGAGGCCTCCCCACCAGCCAGGGTCCATCACACCCTCCTTCCAGCCCACCATGGGTGAATCAGTCTCTCCACTGGGCACACCCTGAAGCTTTTATAAAGGTCTTACTTGGGCTCTTAGTTTTTTCTGCCTTGTCTTAGAATTAACTGTTGGCATGTCCGTTTCTCTGGCAAGTTTAAAGACACAAATGGTCTTTCGTCATCTCCAGATAGCTGGCTTTACCCCTGGTGGCTCAGGCAGTAAATTATCCACCTGGAATGCAGGAGACCTGGGTTCGATCCCTGGGTTGGGAAGATCCCCTGGAGAAGGGCTTGGCAACCCACTCCAGTATTCTTGCCTGGAGAATCCTATGGACAGAGGAGCCTGACGGGCTACAACCCACGGGGTCGCAAAGAGTCAGACAAGACTGAGCAACTAACCACACACGCATCTCCAGATCCCCGGGGCTTAGCATGTGCTCAGTGACTGCTTTTTGAATGAAGACAGTTGGGTAATATCCTCTTCGGAACAGAAAACAGGGCCCAGTAGAGGCTTCAGCCCCCAGGGGCAAGGGTCATCCTGCATCTCCATACCCTGACACCAGCACATTGCCTGGCCTACAGTAGGTGTTCTTAGATGCCTACTGGAACAATAGAGTCCATACGCAGGATACTTTTGTGGGCCCTGGAGGGCAGGGTCAGGAGGTGGGATTACATCCAGATAAGGGCCAGAACTAAGTCCGAGGCCCTGCCAGGCCACCACGAGAGCCTGCAGAAGACTGGAATTCAGGGTTCTGGGGGCCTCTTTCAGGAGTGCAGCCTGTTCCTGGGGGCTCTACCAGGACACAGGAGCTGGGGGCCAGGGTGGGCTGAGTGAAGACCAGTGGGCAGGCTGCACTGGGGCACAGGCTCCAGGCTCTGCTGTTTGCAGATCCCTGAGGACAGTCCCCTAAGCCTATAACCTTCACTGCTCCCTTGCACAGCTGTCCCCAGCAACAGGGGAAGGGAACAGCAAATGGCTGTGCCCTGGGCTCCGAAGTCTAGGAGAGGAGGCTTAGAGACTCAGAGAGGGACAGAGAGGGATGAGGAGAGACCCACTGAGGCCTTTGGGGGTGGGCGGTAAAGAAGGTTCCTGAGGAGGGAAGTCTGCGCTCCCGGCCAGCCAGGCTCCCTGGCACCAGCCCCACTGGGCCAGGGTCCCAGGGATTTATTGACTAATCCTCAAATGATACACTCCCCCTGATTCATTCTCCCTCCCGCTTCTCTCCCCAAATCCTAAAGTCTCCAAATGCTGCTGGCCCTGGGCCTCCACCTCGGAGCCTCCAGTCTCCATTAGAGGCCCCTGCCACCCAAGCACCAGGGGCCTCCCTCTGCTGTGCTGTCCCGGCCTGAGGGTCGAGATGCCAGACAGGAGGCTGGCAGCACCTAGCCAACCGGAGGAGCAACCGGTGAGCGAGCGGGGGTGACCGCCTGGAGCCTGCTGGCGTTGGTGCCAGCTGCTGGCATTGATACGCCAGTCTGAAGGGGTAGGCAGCTAGCTGGTTGGTAGGGGTGTGTCACCAAGGAAGTGGATGTCAGGGTGCTGGGCCCAGGGGGCAGAAGAAGGTCAGAGTGGAGTTTTTCACTGACCCGAGTGGGCGGTCATAAAGGGAATTCATAAAAAGTTTCTTTCTTCTTTAATGGTCTTTCTTCCCTATCCGAGGGCTGGCGGGCGCGGGTAGGGAGCAAAGACCGGCGGGGGTGGGGCAGGCCCTCCACAAGTGACACTTAATTCCCGGTCTGGACAGGGCCGGCGCTTGAAAGCAGCTAAATTAGCAAAACAGAAGTCAACTGTCGATTGCTTCATTGGAGGATTAAGTGTGATAAATGGGGGGTTTGTTCGCTCCCAGCTCCAGATGTTGTGTCTAAGAGAGGGTTTTTTCTAATTTTTTTCTTTTTTCTTTTTTTTTTTTTACATTCTTGGCCCAGGGCCCATATATATTTTGGATACTACTGGGAGTATATAATATCATTGGAAAATGATGCGGTCTGCTAACCTTTTAAATAACATTTCCTCCCTCCTCTATTTTCTAATAGTTTGTTTTTCTTTCCATGTTTGCCTTTTATTGGGGGAAATTTTTTTTGGAAATTAATGAGGCTCAAGTTTGGAGACCAAAATAAAAAAATGGGGGGTGGGAGGAGTGTGAGAGGTGGAGGGGTGTGGAATGGGGCTGGGGTGCAGTGGGGAGAGCTGCTCTTTGTATCTTTTTAAACTCTCCTGGTTTGATTTTTTTTTTTTTTTTTAATGTTCTCGGCGGAGGCCGCCGGTGGCCCTGCGGCGGGGCTGCGTGGTGGCGCGCGCGGGCAGGGCGCCCGGGACTCTCCGCCGCGCCCGGCGCCCGCTCGCTGTGCCCGGGGCCGCGGGGCTGCGCGCCGCGGGCCTCCGGGAAGAACCTGCCTTTCCCCCAGCAGCCGGGCCCGACGTGAGAGGAGGTGGGGGTGGGGGCGCCTCCTTCCTGAGAGAAACCTACGGAATCCGGCAGGAATTCGGGCCTCCCAGATTTAAGAAAACAAACAAAGGAAAGATTGTCAGAGAGGGGCCGCCAAGAGCCGCCGGGCCGCCGCACTGCCCTCCGCGCTCACCCCCGGGGCGCCCGGGCCTCCCGGCGGCGGCGGAACAAGAGGCTGGGGGGGCTCCCCCGGGTGGTCCCCAGTGGGCTTCCCTGCCCTGGGCCTCGGCTTAACCTGCCATTCCCCGTCTCTGCCCCCTCAACCCCCCCGGAGGCCCCAGGGCGCCAGGGGAACGAGGGTGCCGCCGCCGCCGAAGTGCCTGCCTGGTTACCGGAGGGGCACTGCTGGAGTCATTCCGGGCATCCCCCAGCCTCCAGGCAAACTCCCGCTGACCCCCCTCCTGCTCCCGCCCACAACTTCTAAATCTCCCAGCCAGGATTGGGGGTGACCCCTCGACGGCTCAGGTTCCTTTGGGGCGAGGACTCTTCCTCTGCGCAG
This sequence comes from Oryx dammah, assembly GCF_014754425.2. Lineage (NCBI taxonomy): Eukaryota > Metazoa > Chordata > Mammalia > Artiodactyla > Bovidae > Oryx > Oryx dammah. The sequence continues at coordinate 35,473,998 of NW_024070195.1, read as the reverse complement.
TCCCCCAGGCTCCTCGCAGCCAGGGCTAGGTGGCCAGGCGGCGGGCCCAGTCCCCAGCTTCGCTGGGGTCTAGGAAGAATTATAAAAAGTGAGAATGTGAGAAGGAGGTTCTTTAAAACAGGAGGGTGGACACCCTTGCGTAGACTCGCGGCAAACGCGTAGGTCTCTCTCGGCCTTCCACGTGTTCCTGCCTCTCTCGACTTCGCTGTGGAGTTAGTCTGCCCTGCCTCTGCTCTGTCTCTCCCGCTCTCTGCGTGTGTCTCTGCCTTTCTTCTGTTCTCTAAATCTGAACCTAGCTCTCTCATTGTCTAGAGCTCTGTCTCTTTTTGAGAATGCTGCCTCTCTTCGTGTGTCTGGCTGTCTGTCTCTTGAGTCCCTGTCTTTCTCCCTCCTTCCTCCCCCCTCTACCCCCCACCCCGCCGCCGCCCTACGTTGTTAAGCGGACCGGCCCGGGGCCAAGGCCGCCCCCGGCAGGGCCTGGCCGGCGCTGACAGAGCCTCGCGCCCGCGGCCCAATTAGCGCGCGGCGCGAGGGACGCGGCATCTGGAATTGCGCTGCGCTCACGGCCAAGGCTGATTGTTTAGTCTGCGCGGCGGGGCGGGCGGCCTGCGCGGTGGCCCCACATCTGGAGCCGCGGCCAGACGGCCCTGCTGGCGGCTGGCCGGCGTGCGTGTGCATTTTTAACTCTGGGATTTGCTGACAAGTTAAGAAGTCAGAAAGTCAGTGGCGGCGGGAACTGGCGAGGCGCACAAGGAAGGGAGGGGCAGGCCGAGCCCCGGGGGCACACGCCGTGGAGGAGACACGCTCCCGGGGCGCACAACCCCTGGCGCTTTGGACCAGCGTGGTTGTCCCCAAACCTACCCCCACCCGCAGCTGCTCAGGCTCTTGTTGATTTTTCTTCCAAGATTGCTACTCCGCTCCCCCACCCCCCTCCCCCGCCCTAACATCCTCTCCCACTTCTGCTTCGTTGTCATTAATGAAGTGACTGAATTATCCCCAGATCCCACATTCCCACACTCCTCAGCTGGTCGGAGGCCAGCCTCGAAGAGGGAAGCCGGGGAATCTCAGGGCTCCCACGCTGTGGAGGAAGCACAGAGGCCCAGAGAGGTCTGGCAACTTGGCTGAGGTGGCTCAGCAGTTAAGTGGCAGAACTGGGACCGGAAGCCAACTCTCTTGATCCTTAATACGGCTCTTGGCACAGCTCTGGGGCTGATCTTGGGGCTGATCCAGACTGATGAGTGTTCTCACGTTGTCAGAGCTCCTTCTCATCCTTAAGAATGTGCTTTGGTACTTCCATTCATTCATTTAACAAATAACCTGTTGCATGCTGCTTGCCAGGCTTGGGGAGATACAACTCTAAACAAGACAGTTGATTAAGCTGCAGAATTTACAACTGAGTGGAGAAGATGCAAGGGGCACAGAGTCAGAGACTTTGTAGTGAACAAAGAAACTGCAGAGTTGCCAACTATCAAACAACAGGAACAAAATTGCTGTTTATTGAACACTTACTAAGTGCCGCTCCCCATTACTGGTATTTTCATTGACACTGACTCATCACATCCTCATAATATCCTCATCAGGTAAGTGTGTGTCCCCACTTTGCAGATGGACAGTCTGACCCCAAAGAAGTTAAGTGATTTGTCCAAGGTCACACTCATTCATAGGAGGTAGACCTGGAAACTGAGGCCTGCCGGTGTGCCCAGGCTTCTTGGTAATAGGCAGTTCCTTTTCTTTCCATGTTTGGTTTCCATGGAAACAGATCTCGGCACCCACCCTCCTGTCCATGTTTCCCCAGGAGCAAGGAGAGACTGCACTGCACTGTGGGCTGTTGCACAGCCTCCTGGGGGGCCGCACCTGCATTTCTGGTTGTGCAGCCCTAACCCATCCACACAGCCCCACAGGGTTAGGGACCTTAGGCTTCATCTGGCTCCGTATGGGTCACTCAGCAATTCATATCCCCTCTCTTGGCCTCAGCTTCCTCCACCTTTGACATGAGGGATCAGGGATAGAGCAAGTCTACTTTTGTTGAGTCATGGACTCCTTTGAGAATTTACTGGAAGTTCCAGATCACCAACATAGAGCAGTTCATAAGCACACATATATTCACATACATAATTTTACAAGTATTTTCAAGTGATTTAGCAACTCCTAAAGCCTATCCATGGAGAAGGCAATGGCACCCCACTCCAGTACTCTTGCCTGGAAAATCCCATAGACTGAGGAGCCTGGTAGGCTGCAGTCCATGAGGTCACTAAGAGCCAGACACGACTGAGCGACTTCACTTTCACTTTTCACTTTCATGCATTGGAGAAGGCAATGGCAACCCACGCCAGTGTTCTTGCCTGGAGAATCCCAGAGATGAGGGAGCCTGGTGGGCTGCCGTCTATGGGGTCACACACAGTCGGACACGACTGAAGCAACTTAGCAGCAGCAGCAGCAGCAAAGCCTATCCATGGACATCTTAGGGATTCCAAGACTCTCAAGTGAAGTATTTTTATCCTAAATGGTTTCTTCATTCACCAGCCATTGGTAAACCCCCCTGGTGACCTAGAAATAAGGAAACATAGAGCATCCCTTTGGATACCCTTGGCTTCCTTTGGGGGTTTTCCCACAGAGGATCAGGAATTCAAAGCCTCTGGCATTTTCTTTCTTGGTCCTTTATGTCTGGAGTTGTCACAGGATAGGAAGAGACAGGAGGCACCCCATTAGGGGTAGGGGAACACGCCTGTGTGTTTTGACCATAGAGCGTGTATGCATTATGTGCCACTGGGTGCCTCTGACTTGACTTGGAGAACCTCCCCCCAACTCCATCCCTGACATCAGCATCATCACAAGCCACACCTTCCCTGTTCTGAGCAGCCTCCAAAGACCATTCCATGTCATCCCAGCAGGACTATAGGATAGACAGAGAAGGTGGCAGCGTCCTGATATTACAGAAGGAGCAGATGAGGCCCAGAGAGGTCATGTGTCTTGCTCAGCATTGCACACTGACTTAAAAACTGAACAGTGCAATTAAAAAATAAATTAAAAAAAGAATTATGGGAAAAGAGACCACAAAATAAATACATAAATATTAATAATAATAAACTGAACAGTAGGGAGAGTCCAGGTTTTCCCATCTCTTAGCCCAAACATCCTTTTTGGTCCTTAAATAATTATGGTGTACCTTCGTACTAAGTCGTTTCAGTCGTATCTGACTCTGCGACCCCATGGACCGTGGCCCTCATGCTCCTCTGTCTTTGGGATTCTCCAGGCAAGAATACTGGAATGGGTTGCCGTGCCCTACTCCAGGGGATCTTCTCAACCCAGGGATTGACCCCACATCTTCCGAGTCTACTGCATTGCAGGCAGATTACTTACCCACCAAGCCTCCTCGGAGAAGGCAATGGCAATCCACTCCAGCACTCTTGCCTGGAAAATCCCATGGACGAAGGAGCCTTGTGGGCTGCAGTCCATGGGGTTGCTAAGAGTCAGACATGACTGAGCGACTTCACTTTCACTTTTCACTTTCATGCATTGGAGAAGGCAAAGGCAACCCACTCCAGTGTTCTTGCCTGGAGAACCCCAGGGACGAGGGAGCCTGGTGGGCTGCCATCTATGGGGTCGCACAGAGTCAGACACTACTGAAGCGACTTAGCAGCAGCAGCAAGCCTCCTGGGAAGCCCTACTGTGCCGTGATTATACCTATTTTACAGAGTAAGAAACTGAGGCTGACATATTAACCTGCTCCAGGTCCCTCTGCTCAGCGGTAAAGCCCAGCTGTGCAGCTAGGCCTTTCCACCTCTGGTAATGACTGAGTTGGACTCCCAGTGGGCCAGGCTGTAGGAATGAGCCAGGACAGGTCCAGGAGGATTGGGGGCAGGGAGACTTCCTGGAGGAGGTGGGGCTTGGCTTGAGCTTGAAAGATAGAGTAGGCTTCAAACTGACCAGATGGAAAGGAAGGAAAGTTCTGGGCAAGGGATGAAGAACTTTGGAAACAACAGAGAGGAGCTGGGTCTGGCTGCCCCAGGATGTGTCTGGGGATTGGAACAGATTGAGTTCAGGCTGTGGAGGCAGCCTCTTCCTTCTCCCTCCTCCCCCAGTTGGCCCATGTCAGACAGGGCTCACCCTGGGTTCTCTCCAGGAACAGGGCAGGGGAGTTAAGGGCTGGCCAGAGGAAGCCTGCTTGGGGGTGGGGCATAAAGAGTTCCCACCTGGCCCGATCCTATTTTGTGGCCCAGCACCCCTGGATACTGTCATTTCCCCACCCCCATTTCCACATAGTGAATAGATGTATAAAGCAACCGTTTCCATTTAAAGCTCTACAAACCATGGGGAGGAGGGCCCACAGGCCATCTGGGCCCTTGTTTGGCAATGTTTGTGCTCACAACAAACCTGATGGACGGAGATTTATCGCCCTTTTCATTAGCTGGGGTTGGTTTGGTTTGCTGCCTTTCCACCACAGCACCCCCTCTACTACCCCAACACACACACTCCAGAGTTACAGATTTATAGTGAGTGGGAGGGCCGTGGGCTCTGGGAGAGGCGAGGGAGGAGGCTGGGGTGAGGCGTGGGCTTGGAGTGGGGGTAGGAAGGAAGTCAGCGGCTCTGGAGGGTGGGGTGGCTGGGAGCAAACCAGCAACAGAGAAATGAGGGAGCGAATGTGTGTGTGTGTCAGGGAGTGGCCCAGAAAGACACCTGCATTACATCCCCTTCCCGTGCATGCGCATGCATGCCTGCACACAGACATGCATGCACACACATCACAGAATCACCAGCATGGGCGAGCATAGAAGCTGGAGAAATCCCAAACCATCACTAATCCTAAAGGCAATCAGTCCTGAATATTCATTGGAAGGACTGATGCTGAAGCTGAAGCTCCAATACTTTGGCCACCTGATGTGAAGAACCGACTCATTGGAAAAGACCCTGATGCTGGGAAAGATTGAAGGTGGAAGGAGAAGGGGACAACAGAGGATGAGATGGTTGGATGACATCACTGACTCAATGGACATCAGTTTGAGTAAGCTCCAGGAGATGGTGATGGACAGGGAAGCCTGGTGTGCTGCGGTCCATGGGGTGGCAGAGTTGGACACGACTGAGTGACTGAACTGACTGACTGGCCAATGCAAGTCCAGCAGGTAGAAAGGATGCACAGCTTTGGCAACCTCAGGGTCCTCTCTGGTCTGACTTTATTGAAAGCTTATGCAACTTTCACCATGTGCCAGCTGCATTTCCGGGGCTTTCCATATGCTAACTCATTCCACCCTCCAGACAACACTCTGAGGTAGACACCGTTATTATTACTATTTCCTAGATTCTGGTTCTTGCTCCACCCCCCGCCCCCCACCAACCTCACAGCAGGGCATACCCTGCCCCTCTGTATGAAGGAGCCTGGAAACGTTCCCAGTTGTGGAGGAAATCATCTTTACCCCTTAGTGCCCCTATGACAGTCACATGGATGCCACCTGGGAACCTCTTTCTTGCTGTTTTTCCCCACCTCTAGTGTAGAACTCCTCCATCTGGGCCAGGCTGGCTGTGCACAGGTGTCAACCATGCCCTTCCTGTCTCTACATCTTTTCTCACGTCCTGTCTCCAGCCTGGTAGGCCCTTCCCACACCTTCTCCCATCACAATCCTTCTAGCTTTCAAGACCATCCAGCTTCCTCCATGTCGTTCCTGCGCTTTCTCCATGTGGTTCTGGCCTTACCATAGAGACACTTAGAGCTGCCCTGGAAAATTATCTAAAAAGAAGAGGAAGAAGATAGAGTATGAGTTCCCTACCTCTCAGAAGCAGAGCAGCTCAGCTGTTTGCAGAAGAGTCCTGTGTTGAATGGCATTAGAATTCCAGGTCTCATTGTTAAAAGGAAAAACAAGGCTTCATCCAGTGATCAATACTAACTTCCTCACTGTATGGATGAGAAACAAGGTCAGAGAAGGCAAGTGACTTCCCCAAGGTCACACAGTGGGCTCACAACGGGGCCAGAAGGCAGGCCTCAGGAGGTGCTCTTTCCATGAGAAGCTCCTCCAGGGTGTGTGGGGCCAGAATCAAATGTTGGTCTCCACTCAACAAGCAAATGATGGCTACGTGTCACTTCATAGGCCTTTGCTCCCCATGTTGGGCAGCGTTCCAAGGAGCCCATGTCACCAGGGTTGTGGTGGGGAAGGAGCAGCTCCTTGTCCTCATAGAATCGCCTCCAACGGGAACCTGTGCTGTCCCCCAAAAGCCTCTTCAAAAACACAAAGTATCTTCCTTTCCAGACCCACTCACAGCCCTCCTCTCTCGAAAAGAGAGCGTTGTTTTTTTGCTTGTTTTTTGCCTGGAAGGTCCTCAGCTATAATCTGAAGGAAAACAAAAGAACTTCCTCTCCCAGACAAACCAGATCTTCAGCCTGCCATCAGCCAGCTAAAGTGCCTGCTATCCTCCCATCAAAGTGTCTCCATCAGAATAGGGCCTTGTCTCCAGCAGGTCTAAACTCTATTCCACGGGAGTGTCACAGGAGCTCCAAATATGGTTGGAGTCCTCCTGGGAAAGAGAGTGGACTCCAGCCACTCATTCTTGGGTGCTGGTTCTGGCTTTGTAACTTACCTGCTGAGAAATCCCGGCCCAGTTTTTTTAACCTCTCTCTGCCCCAGTCTCCTCCTGTATAAAACAGGGACCCCAGCATCTGGAACCAAGTTCACTGGATTATTTAAAAGGATTGAATGAGACGGTGTGTTTCAGGCAGTGAGCACAGTGCTGGGCTCATTCTCACCCATTGACATCTTCCTGTGAACAGGGCCCTCAAGAATTTGGGAGTGGGGAGTTCCCTGGTGGCCTAGTGGTTAGGATCCTGGGCTAAGATCCCACAAGTCCTGTGCAAGTGAATTGCTTGGCCAGGCTTCCAGGGAATGGAAGGATGGAGAAGGTGAAGCATGAAGAAATAATAGGTAGCTTTGGTGGTGAATGGGGGTGGGGGCTTAGAGGGGGTCAGGGGGAGGGACAGCTTGATCACTGAGTGACTCCTCATGGGGAACTTGGAAAGTGGGAAGAGGGACTGCCCTGGTAGTCCAGTGGCTAAGACTCCACATTCCCAATGGAGGTGACCCAGGTTCAATCCCTGGTCAGGGAACTGGATCCCACATGCTGCAACTAAGAGTTTGCATGCTGCAACTAAATATCCCACATGCTGCAAAAAGATTGAAGGTCTCACATGCCACAGCTAGAGCCCAGCACAGTTAAATAAATACTAAAAACTAAGATAAAATGAAATACATTTACTTAAGTTTATATATATATTATAATAAAAGTCACTCAGCTGTGTCCCACTCTTTGCCCATGGAATTCTCCAGGCCAGAATACCAGAGTATGTAGCCTTTCCCATCTCCAGAGGATCTTCCCAACCCAGCGATTGAACCCAGGTCTCCTACATTGCAGGTGGATTCTTTACCAGCTGAGCCGCAAGGGAAGCCCAAGAATACTGGAGTGGGTAGCCTATCCCTTCTCCAGGGGATCTTCCTGACCCAGGAATCGAACAGGGGTCTCCTGCATTGCAGGCAGATATATATATTATATATACAATGTATATATATAGTTTTTTAAAAAAATAAAGTGGAAGAGAAAGATCTGTCACCAAAACCAACTTCAGCTCCTTTCATTTGCCAGGAGCTGCCCTTTAACTTGGCTTAAAAGTTCCCTCAAAGGGACCATTTTATGTGATAATAGCAGCAGTAACTACATGCCAATACTCACTGCCTCTTCCCTACCAGTGCTCTACTAGGTAGGGATAATTAGGGATTATTTTCATTATCCTGTCCTACAAGAACCACACAGTCTTAAAGAGCAGACAGAGGTGGGCTGTGAATGGGGCTGTCTGTGCCTGGGATCCCAAGTCCTCACTGTCTAGGCCCCAGCCCGTGTCCTCCCCCCCGCCCTGCCCAGGCCGCACCATCCAAAGGCTTCTGCAGTCGGTTGCCTGATGAACCTTCCCCCTGGGGCCAGAGCAAGTCCACATTTCTCACTACCAGGCCGGGATCTGACTCTCTGTCCAGCTGGATGGAAATTACCAAGGCCCAGGGGCCCTGAGATGGGGGTGGAGGAGAGAGGGTGAGCAAGGCAAATAAGATACACTCCCGGCTCTGGGGAGTTTTCCACTCACCCCTCCTGGACCGGGCAAAAGTACAAATGGAGGCCCACATTCCATATGTCTAAATATTTAAAAGTTATAAATCAAGTTAACAAACTGTTAAATAAAATATGTTCTATTCTCCCAGGCTGACACATACACCTTCTAAGGATCTGGAAAGCCAGGTTCAAACTGAGAGTTCTCAGGCTTCCTGGAGTTCTGCACAGGTCAGTGCAGGGAAGCTGGGCCTCTGAGCTCCCCTACCTGCACCCCCCAACCCCTGCCAGCCTCCCCTCCCTTCCCATCCCCAGCTTCACCTGGGCTGAGAGGGGCTTTAAGAGTACCACGTGGCCATCCCAGTTCCATGTAATTCCCCACACTCGGCCTGCAACCCAGACAGGCTTCACCCTGGAGGGTGAACCTGGGGAGGCGGCCCACATAGACCCTGCGCATGAGAGTTTCGGGGCCCTGGGTATCTGAAGAATGATCTGGAAGGAGGGTGGTCCTGGTGGGCTCTACAGACTCCTTGCCCTGTGAGAAGGGTCCTAAGCGGGGGGCCTCATTCCAGTCTACTGGCCCTGGAGCTGAACAGGGGTCACTCTTCCTTCTTTGTTTTCTAAGCCCTTTTCTCCAATCAGCCATCAGCTGAGCATCCTGACAACTTTCCCTCAGGGTTCCTCCGGTCCAGGCCACTCCTGTCTGTAACCACGTCAGCCTCCTAACTGGCCTCCCAAACCCCAGTCCTGCCCTTCCCCCTTCTCCCCATCCAGAGTGGCCTTTGTCCCACATAGATTGGATGGGGAAGTGGTCGGGCTTGACACCCTTTGTGGCTTTCTGCTGCCTACTAAAGGAACCCCAAACTCTTGAACAGGGCCCCACCTCGGTGTTTATCCCCATCACCCGTCCTCTCCAGCCCCAGATTACACCACTCCCTGCTGCTAAATGATGCTTTGACCTGCTACCTGCTCCCAGCTCTCCACAGTACGTGAGGCTCACACCTCAACACTTGCTGGTCCCTCTGGCCAATCTCCCATCTCCTGTCTGGACAGATTCCTCCTCATTTAAGATTCAGCTCAGTGATCAAACCTCTAGCAATCCTCTCTTGTCAACAGTCCAGCCCACCACCTCTTGGTCCCTCAGGGGTCCTAGACTTGTGTTCTCATAATTGAGTGTCTCCTCAGTTATGTATCGTAATGTATCGTATTGATCTCTATCGAGATCTAACATATTGAATGTATTGTAACGATCTCTAATCTGACTACTTCCCAGTTCCCCAACCATCACCGGCTCTTGCTAGACTATTACAGTAGCCTCCTAATTAGTTTCCCTCCTTCTCCTATTGCCTCCATTCCAGGCTGTTCTCCATCAGCAGCCAAAGTGAGACTTTCAAAACATATATTTGTTCATATTTCTCAATATCCACACTCAATATCCCCAATGGCCCCATCTCATTCTAGAACCCAACGCCCTTGCTGAGTCTAGAGTTCCCATCATGATCTGGCCCCAGTTTCTTCTGACTCATCTCCTCCTGTCTTTCCCTTAGTTGTTCTTCTCCAGTTATACTGGCCTCTTGTTGTTGTTCAGTCACTCAGTCATGTCTAACTCTTTGCAACCCCATAGATTGCAGCATGCCAGGCTCCCCTGTCCTTCACTCTCTCCCAGAGGTTGCTCAAACTCATGTCCATTGAGTCAGTGATGGCATCCAACCGTCTCATCCTCTGTTGACTGCTTCTCCTCCTGACCTCAATCTTTCCCAGCATCAGGGTTTCTGGCCTCTTGCTCCTCCTTGAACACACAGGCAGCTCTGCCTCAGGACCTTTGCACAAGCTGTTCTCACTCTCCACTCAGGTCTCCCTTCAGATGGCCCCACCTCCAAGGCCCTTCTCCTCCCCCTGCTCTGTTTCCCTTCACTGGCTCTATCTGGAAGATTACGTATCTCTCTGCTTAGGTGTTGCTGCCCGTTTCTTCTTCCACCTTATAAGCTCCACAAAGGTGGGAACTTTATCCATTTTGTTTAGCTCAATGTCCCTAGAGCCTAGGGCAGCATCTGACATATAGTAGGTGCTCAACAAATTTGCGGCAGAGATATTCATTTGTTTATATTTCTATGTTCCACCTAAAACATGTCATTCTGAAAGCAGGATGAATTAGTCATCTCAGTGTCCCCCCTGCTGAGCCTGATGCTAGGCACATAAATAGATGTCTGCACTGGATGATGGGGAGTGGAGGGCAAGAGCGCAGTGTATGAAAAGGCGCGGGGGGGGGGGGGGGGGGAGGGATGGAGCTGAGGGGAGGTGGGGCCAAATTATGGGGGTACTCAAAGGCTATAGAGCACTTTTGATCCTATGTAATACGGGGCCTTGTATGGTCCTGGGCCAGAGAAAAGAATTCTGTATAGAAATCCAGTCTTCCAGGGGCTAAGAAGACTCCACGTTCTCCATGCAGGGTACCCAGGTTTGATTCCTGGTCAGGGAACTAGATCCCACGTGCCGCAACTAAGAGATAGCATGCTGCAACTAAGCATCATACATGCCGCAACTAAGACCCAGAACAGCCAAATAAATAAATAAATATTAAAAAGGAAAAGGAACCAGAACTTGGAGGATGAGTAATCAGTAAGGCATGAAGAGGTGAAACTGACTTAGAGATTGCAAAACCCCCCGTTCCTCTATAGCAGAAGATCCCAGGGGAACAGAGCAGCATCTTTGAGTCAAATACCTCCAGACTTGCCATCTGACCCTTCTGGACCTCGTTACCTTAGGTTAGTCTGATCTCTGAAAACTGGTTGTGAATACACCTGCCCGGACCACTCCTGGAGATGCTGGGCTTTGCATGAGAAGGTGTGTGAGAGCAGGTTTAGCTGTGAGGGGTTCCCTGGAGGCAAAAGCTGGGGAAAATTCAGGGAAGTTGCAGTGACTCTGCTAACTGGAGACAATCGAATATTCATTCCTTTTAGCATTACCCCTAGTGGAGTTCTTGGTCACCAAGAAAGGCCTGGGGAGCCGAGTGACAGAGTGTCTTGGGTCTCCCCTCCCCCCTGCCCACCCCCCAGGCTTTATCCTGGGTCAGTTGGAGCCTGAAGTGGCTTTTAAGCAATTAGACTGAGCTCAGGGCACTTGCAAATCTCATTGTTTCAAAAGCCCTTGAAAGGTTTGAGTCTGAGCTCTTAAAATGCCAGAGGAGAGGGAAACCAGTGGTGGTGGGAGGTGTATTGGCCCTGACTTCTCTTCCCTTACCCCCTTTTCTGCTCCGCATTTTCAGGGGTGGTGGTGGAGGAGGATCCAGTTCAGGGCAGTAAGGACCCTCCCGCAAGCCCTAAAGACGGTGTCCCTCCCCCATCCTCATTCATTTCTCCAAGTACCCAGCTGATTAAACTCAAGGCCCTCAAGTGCTCATCAACTAGGACTGTCCAGTAGGCAGACCCTCCCACAACCACAGGCAAAGCATCTCACCTTCACCCCAGAAAAAAATGTCAACAGCTTCACTGTGACAGCACACCTTTCACAGGCTGGATGCTTGAGATGAAAAAAGTGCCCCTGACTTCAGAGAACCCAACAGTCTGATGAGGGAGAAAAGACCTGCTTTGTGAGCAGAAATGCAAGGGAAGTTGATCCCAAGAGAGGTGCAAAATCAACCAGCTCTGGGAACACCGACCGGAGCTGGCGTGGGGCCAGAATCAATCGCATGAGAGAATTGGGGACCATGAAGAGGTGACATTTGGGCTGAGCCTGAGGTGGGTAGGATTTCAGAGGTCAAGTTGGAAAGGAAAACACATCATGTGTTTAGGGAAGGAACGTGAACCCAAAGCAGACCGTGGAGGGTGGAGGACCCTAATTAGGGGCCCCCACCCCCCCCATCATGCTCTTCACTTGTCTGTAAGGTGAATCACTGAACGAGCTTTGTGGATTCTATATGTGCACTTCAAGGTTTGGAGTTCCACAGCGAGCTCCGGACCACTCAAGGGGTAAATGGGAGAGCAGATTATGCAGGGTCCAACCTCTCCAACTTAGAAGAGAGGTACGACTCTTAGTTGCTTTATATTCAGAGTTACAGTGTAAATTAAGTTTATTAAAAGGTTGTACTACTTTTAAGCCCCTCTAGCCTCTGTAAACCAGACTAGAGGATTCTTTAAATCCCTTCCAGCTCTGAGCTCAGAGTTTTCTCCTAAGAGCTCTTTCTCTATGGAAGAGAACAGAGGGAAACGAATCCAGAACTTTGATTCACAGTGGCCCCCTTTGGAAATTCCCTCCAAGCTCTGATATTCTGAATGGGCTCCTGCTCAACTGCCCTAAGGAACTCAGCCTGGCGGCCAGACGAGAATAAATTGATTGGGGACTTCACTGGTGGTCCAGTGGTTAAGAATCCACCTTCCAATACAGGGAAGGTGGGGTCCATCCCTGGTTGGGGAACTAGACCTACACGCCTCGGGGCAACTAAGCCCTGGGGAAAGAATATTTATATATATATACTTTTTCAGATTCTTTTCCCTTAGAGGTTATTATAAAGTATTGAGTACAATTTCCTGTGCTACACAGATAACTTTGTTGGTTATCTATTTTATATATAGTAGTGTGTCTATCAGAGAAGGCGATGGCACCCCACTCCAGTACTCTTGCCTGGAAAATCCCATGGACTGAGGAGCTGGGTAGGCTGCAGTCCATGGGGTCGCTAAGAGTCGGACACGACTGAGCGACTTCACTTTCACTTTTCACTTTCATGCATTGTATAAGGAAATGGCAACCCATTCCAGTGTTCTTGCCTGGAGAGTCCCTGCCTGGGATGGGGGAGCCTGGTGGGCTGCCGTCTCTGGGGTCACACAGATTCGGACACGACTGAAGCGACTTAGCAACAGCAGCAGTATGTCTATGCTAATCCCAAACTCCTAATTTATCCCTCTCTTCCCTTTCCCTTTTGGTGTTTCCTATGTCTGGGTCTATTTCTATTTTGTAAAAAAGTTCATTTGTGTCTTTTTCTTTAGTTTCCACGTATAAGTGGTATTGTATGATATTTGTCTTTCTGACTTACTTCACTTAGTATGATAATCTCTAGGTCCATCCATGCTGTGGCTGCTGCTGCTGCCACATCAAAATTCAGAGCTGGCCAGATAAGGCTTTCAGATGGGATGGAGGGTCCCCAGGAATGCCCAAGGAAATTGCTGAATAAATCAAAGAATGAATGGACAAACAAAGAGGCCATTGCCAAAATGCACTTCTCTCTTGAAAGGATGGCTTTAGAAGCTGCTATCTGTGGTGGTTCAGATGGTAAAGAACCTGCCTGTAACGCAGGAGATCCAGGTTCCTGGGTTTGGAAGATCCCCCTAGAGAAGGGAATGGCTCCCCACTCCAGTATTCTTGCCTGGAGAATTCCATGGACAGAAGAGCCTGGCGGCCTACAGTGCATGGGGTCACAAAGAGTCGGACACAACTGAGTGACTTTCACTTTTCATCAGTCATGTTTACCTTTGTGTGAATGAAATGTTTTAGAGCAAGAGTTGCTAGGAGGGGATGAAAGGTTTTAGAAACTTGGTGTCATGATATAAAAAAATAATACAAAGAGAAAGGTGACAAGTACGAGGCAATCACGTAATTTTGTCCTAGCCTGGGCTACCGCCTACCTCCCCAACTTTCCTATACCCATGCCCAGCCTCCTCATCATATCTCCCCCTTTCTTCCCTGGAAGCTGGGCCCACCCAGGTCCCAGGTGCTGAAAATTGCTTTCTGGGCACTGGGGAAGGTGTTTGGCTCAGAGCAGAGGGGTTGAGGGAAGGGGTGTCATCTGTGCCATCCTGAGGGGTGTGGCCTGTCAAGTGTAAACATAGAGGAGGGGCAGTGGCTTCCGGGCCAGGAAGGAGTGGAAATTCCTACCTGCCTTCCCTTCCCTTCCCCACCTGCCACGACAGCCCCTTCACTTCACAAACAAAGCACAGACGGAAGTCAGCAGAGTCTTTGCAATGACATCCGCCCTTGCCCAGGGCCTCTGCCCTGGCCCACTTCCCTGGCCCCATTCTCCTCTTAGGAGCAGCTTCTATCTACAAAAGCCCAAGTAGGTTTCAAAACAAAAAACAACATAACTTCCCATGGGTCTTTCCTAGGCTGAGAAATCAGGTGTGTAACTTACAACAGGCCACTCAGTCTTTCCTCCTCAGTGGACAAAATAAACCTGAAGACAGCTTTAAAAGTATAAAGCACTGTTCAAGGGTCAGGAATAAATACTAGGCCATTTAATTGTGGATTTAAATCCACAATTTGAATTTGGCCTTAGGCAAGTTACTAAGATCCCAGTGCTTCTGTCTTCTCATCAGAGGTGGTCACAAGATGTATCTCAAAGCTTTGGAAGGTAGAGTGATGAGAGAATGTATGCTAACCCACCTGGCCCATGCCCACAAGTGGTAAAGATTCATTCTTCTTCTTTTTTTTTTTTTTTAAATTTCACTTATTTACTTAGTTGGCTGTATCAGGTCTTCGTTGCAACACCCAGGATCTTTCCTTGTGGCACACAGGCTCTCTAGCTGTGGCTCAAGGGCTCCGGAGCCCTCGGGTTTAGTTGCTCTGTAGCTGCGGGAGGGATGTTAGTTCCCCAGTTAAGGGTCGAACCGTACTCCCTGCATTGGAAGTCTGGAGTCTTAACCATTGGACCACCAGGGCAGTCCCCTCTGGATACACTTTAGAATATAATGCCCAGACTGCCTCCCAGTTAAACCAAAACCTCTGGGGTAGGTCTCAATCTCTCTGTGCCTTGGTTTCCCTGTCTGCAAAACTAGGGTAATTATAGAATCTACCTCTCCAGTGAAGTTGCTCAGTCGTGTCCGACTCTTCGGGATCCTTTGGACTGTAGCCTACGAGGCTCCTCCATCCATGGAATTTCCAGGCAAGAATACTGGAGTGGGTTGCCATTTCCTTCTCCAGGGGATCTTCCCGACCCAGGGATTGAACCCCGGTGTCCCACATTGTAGGCAGATGCTTTACCCATCTGAGCCACCAGGGAAGCCAGAATCTACCTCTAGGGCTGCTGTAATACATGAGCTAATTCACGTGAGCACCAGGCTGCCAGAAATGCTGGAGTCAGAGTTAACAGCTATTCAACTCTGTAGTCCAGGTTCTTGCACACTCTGTAGTCTAGGTGCTTACTAAACGTTGGTAGAATACAAGAGTAAACATTGTCACGTGACTTCTGCCCCGCGTCCCTGCCCTGGCCCCCCGCCAAGTAGGAGAGGCCCACTCTGGCCTCTGTCCAGGGGTGGGGGCCCTAGAAGAGGCTCACCTGCCCTAAGGCCTTCCGTCCAAAGTTCAAGTGAGCCCCACCCTGCAAGGCACGGCACCCCACTCCCTCGGGCAGCAACTTGGTGGGCACAGCCGAACCAGACCTGCCACTGGCCTCCTGGAGTCAAAGACAAGAGCCAAACTTCTCCCCCAGTCTGCACCCCTCCCCTTTCCTGCGTTTCCTATTTTCTTTTCCATAAAGATTAGTCTGTGTTGCTCCTCTATCAAGGCCTGGAGGATAAACATGTGGTCCGGAGGCAGAGAAACCCCAGGCTCCAAGCCCCACTGCCCCCACCCCGGCAACATAAACCCAGAGCTTTTAAGCAAGGAATGGTTTTCAGTAAATCTCTCCTATCAGCAGAAACCTTTGAAAGAGTTTGTTTAAAGGCCAGGGAGATAAACAGCAAGGAGAAGTGTTTGTTTAAGATGTATGTTCTGTGTGGCCACTCTGGGGCCCGGATTCACATCCAGTGAGAGGAGCCACTCAGAGATCAGGGTGGGGGCCTCCCAGGGGTGCCCAGGGCCCCTGGGTGTGGACTCCAGGCCAGGCAGGGACCAGTCCTGGGGGGGAGGGAAGCCAGTCAGACTACACCTGCAGGCCCCTCCCTGGCTGGGAGGAGGGCAGGGCTGCTGAAAGGAGCTGCAGTAAGAGGAAGAGGAGGGGGACCCAGAAAGACCTGTTGGGGGGTGTGCAGGCAGAAATCCCCCAGCAAGCCAGCTAGCCACCCTGCTCCTCCAAAGCTCAGAGCAGGCCCCACTTAGAGCCCCTATACTCAGTAGCTCCAAATGAATGAGGACTTGAGTCTGGGTATTGCCAGCTCTGTGACCTTGGCCAAGCCACCTAACCCATAACTAGGGCCCTAATTCCTCTCTGTTGTGAAATTAACACTCCTTGGTTTTAAGTATTCCTCCATTTGACAAATATGCATTAGGCACGTGCTTTATACTAGGCATGGTTCTAAGTAGGGACGCAATAGTAAACAAAACGAACAAGTCCCTGCCCTTCTGGAGGCTAAAGTGGAGGAAAACAGACAGTGAGCCTAATAATGAGAATACCCTATGTGACGTTATAAAATGATAGGAACTCTGGGGAGAAACAGGGGTACCAGGAAGTGGGAAAAGATGGTTAGGACTGGGATTACTGAGAAGGTGGCCTTGAAGGAGAAACAGATCTCAGAGGGGACGGGGTCCAGGCAGAACCCTCAGCCAGGGAAAATGCCCAGGGGATTGAGTAAAATGCCCTACTTTAAGCACATGACAAGCTCTGGAGCTAGACCTATGGTCATAAATAATTGCTGATGTTGTCATTAAAGCAGGGGACCTTTCAGGGAGGAAGCAGGACTTGAGCTGGGTTTCCCCTGGAAATCCTTCTCCCTGCTGAGGAGAGAGGAGAGAAGGCATTGGGTCCCTGGAGCAAAGCGTCCTGGAGGGGAGGAGACAGGCAGAGCAATGACAGAGCACAGGATGCTTGCTGGGCCTGGGGGCAAAGGCAGTTGGGTGCTCAAAGCAAGCCTCACAAACATCGGAGTCTGGGTTCCAATCTCACTCTACCCCTCGGCCACTGGGGCAAGTAACTTACAGCTTCCTGGGTCTTTTTTTCTTCTACAGTGACATTGTAATAGTATATCCTCACCTCACTGGATGAGATGGGTGGTGGGTATTTGTGTTGAGAGCAAAGTAGGTGCTCAGTAAACACTGGATTAGTGTTGAAACACCTCCATCGTCCTTTCAGGTTCTTTTTCAGCTCTTCCACGGGAGGGTGAGCTAGGTGGCGATGGGCCCACTGGGCCCCAGAACTGAAGGAGAGGATGTTAGACAGCTGAGCAGGGTCTCCGTGAAGCTAAAAGTCTGTCCCATGGGAGAAAGTTTAGATTAGTTCCTGGGCTCCAAAGGGAAGGTAAGAAACTGTTTCCACTCAAGACGAATTTTCCAGGAGTCAATGCTGTTTAGTGGGAAATGCACCTCTTTCAAGCTGGTGAGCTCCTACTGGTAGGAGTCCTAGGAGAGGAAGCAGTTGAGTTTTGGGAGAGGGATCCCCTGCATTGGGAAGTGTTTGGACATACTGGTTTGGGGGCCCCTCCCTGCTGGAAGATTTGGGGATCTACTTCCATTCCTTCCCTGGCTTTACAGTCCACAGCAATCTGTCCACACTGCGGACTTTCTCCATCACATTGTGAGAACTTGCCTGGTCTTCGTGTCCTTAGGCTTCCGCCATGTGACAGGCCAGCACGTGTGACTGATAAGTTCATGCTGAATTTGAAGTGGTCACTGATTAGCAAGTTAGTCCTGCCAGGTAAATAAACCAGGGGAGGTTTAACAGGGCATGTGTGTGTGTGTATGTGTGCATGCTCAGTCACTCAGTTGTGTCCAACTCTTTGTGACCCCATGGACTGTAGCCCTTGAGCCTTCTCTGCCCACAGCATTTTCCAGGCAAGAATCCTGGAGCGGGTTGCCATTTCCTCCTCCAGGAGATCTTGGCGACCCGGGGACTGAATCTGCATCTCCTGCACTGGCAGGCAGATTCTTTACTACTGAGCCACCTTGAAAGCCCCTAACAGGATATAGGATGTATTAATTCAAACGAAGGAGGAACAGTGGAAATTCAAGCCCTGGAAGAGAGACCAAGGGACAGATAGATGTGTTTGGGGAAACACGTGTGGGTGGTTTATCAAATAATTTCTAATATCCTTCAAACCCTAACCTACCATAAGACTTTAGCAAAGATCACAGACCATAGTTCAAGGTTGAAGAGGCTGGACTACCCACTTCGACCCCTCCTTAGAACCAGCAGAAGTCCATGGGGACCTCTGGGCAAGTCTCCCTGCCCCACGGACACCTCGGAGAACCCTCGCCTGGCAGCTGGAAGCCAGCACTTTTCTTTTCAAAGCCTCAGCATCTCCTTCCCCTCCTCCTCCTTCCTTCCCGCCTACCCCACCCCACCCCCAAAAAAGAAGGATGCCCCTTCTGTTGAGTACACAGCCTGTAATTTTGCTGTCAGATCTCAGCCAGGAGGTCAGTGTTGTGACTGACTGTGTAAGGATCGCTCCCTTAAGGGTAATTACACTAAATTCCCCTCTGAAGGACAGCTCTCTCTGGATAGAATACAAGAAAACCCCGCATCCCCCATTCATGGAAATTCATGATTTCTGTGGTTATCACGGGCACCATGGCAGCGAGACACTTCCAGGCGCTGTGACTACTCGGAGGTGAGGCTGTAGGGTGGCAGGACCCAGGGGAGGGGAGGAGGTGGTGATGCATAGTAGAGTAGCAAGCAGAGGGACATCCAGAGAGGCCACACCGGGGACCTGGGACCCTGAGTGGCCAGCGGGAACTGGGCCAGAGCCAGGATCCTCTCCACACCAAGATGGGAAATTCACACTCTGAACTGGGGAAGCAAGAAGGGCCCCCGCTGACATCTACCCCAGGAGAGGAAACCGCTTGGCATTCACTGTTTTCCAGGCTGGCTTTGAGCACTCATTGGGCTTCCCAGGTGGCACAGTGGTAAAGAATCTGCCTGCCAATGCAGGAGACGTAAGAGATACAGGTTCGATCCCTGGGTGGGGAGGATCCCCTGGAGAAGGGAAGGGCAATCCACTCCAGTGTTCTTGCCTGGGAAATGCCATGGTTGGAGGACCCTCATGGGCTACAGTCCATGGGGTTGCAAAGAATCAGACAGGACTGAAGCAACTTAGCATGCACACCTGCCCTGTGCTGTACTGGGCTCTGAAAAGGTCCCCTAAATGGGCAACAGCCCCCCTCCAGAGGGAGCTGGAGGGGCCTCAGGCAAAACAAAGCACTAACACTTGGAAGGCGAATTAATATCCAAGTTCCCCATTACCAGCATCCCCAGACCCCTTCAGAGGGGCTACACCCTGACCCTGGTCTCCATCCACCCCAAGGGAGGATGGCAGAAATGGCCAAGACCTTCTTGATCCGGCATCTGTGCTAGGCATCACCCCGCGCTGGAACTTCTCGCCACCCCAGGGAGACCCCGAGAGAGCTGGGGAGTCACTCACCCACGACAAACAGTTAAAAGGAAGAAAGCAGGTCTGGCGATATCAATGCACTTTGATAACAATAAACTCTGCTTTTAATTTATGCTAATGTGTAGGGCTGTGGTGACAGTAAGAACTAAATTACAGAGTGGCTTTCGAGCTGGTAATTATCCCTCCATTTTTCGCTGCTCTGGAAGATGGACACACAATTATGCTCTCTTGCTGTATATTAATACAGATTCTTGACATCTTCAGCAGACCTGGAGCTGTCATCGAGCTTTTTGTCTCCTTTAATTGAAAATTAATGGTTACTGGGTTGCCACGGAAACAGAGGCCACGGACGCCAATGGCGCTCACGTCTCACCAAGGGACTGGCAGCGTCAGGAGTCCGGAATGACCTTGAAAGTTAAAAGAAAAAAAAAAACTTAAAAAAGAAGGGGAGAGGAGGGGAAATGAGGACAGGAGGGTGGGAGAGTGTGTCAGAGCTGAAAGAGAGAAGAGAAAAAGGGGAAAGAGAAAGAAAAAGGAGGTGGGGGAGGAGAAGACAGAAGAGAGCCCTGCGGGAGGGCGTGGATGCTTGAGGGGGAGATTAAATTAGTAAGTTTTACCTCTCATTTTTGTCCCTTACCTCTCAACCATGTTAAAGGCCCATTGAAAAATGAGGAGCTGGGTCTCAGCTCCAAAAATCCCTGATTCTACAAAACTGTCTAAGGAAGAATGACAGCATCCACCCAGAGCCCCCGGGGGAGGAAGAGACCAAGCTCCTTGGTACCATGGGAGGCAGGTGGCGGGCAGAGCTGGGGGCAGGGCTGAGGGTGCCCTGTGGGCACTTCCCAGGGCCTAGGGGCTGTGCTGTCAGAAACGGGGGTGGGGGAGCAGAGAAGGGGCTGCTTCAGGGGGAGCCCGGCTGCTGCCACAACAGTAATGAGCAGGTGAAAGGGCTCTGTCGGCTAGGCCTTCAGCCTGCAGACATAACAAAAGGACTCAGATGAGTCAGAGGTGGGGATGGTGGTGCAGCGGGGAGGGTCCTGGCAGGGGGAGGCCATGGAAGGTTTGCCCAGGAAAAGATAAGAGATAACGGGCAAGCCTCTGGGACGGTGGTAGCTCTGGGCTTGGAAATGGTTTTTTTTTCCCCCCCAGAAGTTGGCAGACCCTACAGAGGGCACTGGGGACCCCTGAGTGTCCTAGCAGGGAAGGTGGGTTTCCTCTTGATCAGCCCTTCATCCTAGTTCCTTGGTCTGGAGCACAAGCCCCAGAAAATGCAATTCAACAATTACTGGAGGTCTACAGAGAACCAGGAGCCAAGCTCTTGCTTCGGATGCAGGGCCGGCCCTGGAAAATCTCACACTCCAGGCTGGGGTAGACAGACAAATAAACAACCATAACGTTGCCGCCCCTTCAAAGATTTCTCTACAGTGATGTTTGTCACAGCACTGCTTATAACAGCAAAAATCTAGAAACATTCTGGATGCCCAACAATTGGGGACTGAGAAAAGTGTATGCCTTACAACACACTCAGAAGATGGGGCACTGTGCAGTCATTTTATTTTTTTTTTAAGTTTTCTTTTTTTTGATGTGGACTATTTTTAAAGTCTTTATTGAATTTGTTACAACATTGCTTCTGTTTTATGTTTTGGGTTTTTGGCTATGAGACATGGGTGGCTCAGACAGTAAAGAATCTGACTGCATTGTGGGAGTCCTGGGTTCAATCCCTGAGTCCAAAAGATCCCCTGGAGAAGAGAATAGCAACCCACTCCAGTTTTCTTGCTTGGAGATTTCCATGGGCAGCGGGGCCTGGCGGCCTACAGTCCGTGGGGTTGCAAAGAGTCGGACGTGACTGAGCGACTGAGTTGGCCCTGACTAACACATGTGGGTTCTCGGCACCCTGACTGAGGGTTACACCCACATCCTTGCACTGGAAGGAGAAGTCTTGACCACTGGGCCATCAGAAGTCCCCTGTGCAGCCATTTAAAATGATGCTGGAGGAGAATATTTAATGATCTGGAGGAAAAGTTCCTGATGTTTTACTTAATGAAGAAACTAGTTTTATGAAACTGTATTCATTATTCCATGACGCTGTTTCTACATTTTTTGAATTATACGTACATCGAGTGTGTTGTTGCTGTCGTTTATCCCCTAAGTCATGTCGACTCTTTGAGACCTCATGGACTGCAGCACACCAGGCTCCCCTGTTCTTCACCATCTCCTGGAGTCTGCTCACATTCAAGTCCACTGAGCCAGTGATACCATCTAACCATCTCGTCCTCTGCCGGCCCCTTCTCCTTTTCCCTTCAGTCTTTCCCAGCATCAAGATATTTTCCAGTGAGTCAACTCTCTGCATCAAGTAGCCAAAGTACTAGAGCTTCAGCTTTAGCTCTTTTTCTATGCTTTTCTGCATTTTCCAAATTTCCTACAATAAATATACACATAAATTGTATTGACAGGTTTCTTTAAAAGAAGCTTTTGAAATTAGCATCTCCCAAAACCAGTCCCCTAGAGATACAGTCTCCAGCTCAGGGTGCCCCACTCGCCCCCACAGAGACCAGGCCCTCTGGCCCAGTGCTTCCCCCCGCCCGGCGCTCATGTGCAGCGGATCCTTTCCTCAATTACTGGAACCCACACTGGGCTCTCACTCCCACCCAGACCCTTCTCTACTTCCAGCCTGCAGTCAGGGTGCCCAGAGATGGGGTGAGGGGCTGAAGAACCCCAAGAGGAGCTTCAGTGTGGGCCAGGGTGAGCAGGCTCTGTGGTGGCTCTCCCCGAGGAAGCCAAGAACGAGCTGTCCTCTGTTTCTGTGTGAATCTTTCCGCTATGTCACAGACCAGGTGACGAAGACCCAGAGAAGCTGACTGACCTGCTCCAAACAGCCGGTCAGTGGTAAGGCTGGAACCCAACCCCAGGGACCGTCTGCCTCCACGTTTGTAGTCTCAGCGTGTTTATCTGCTTGTCTTGTCCCTCATCGGGTCCAGAGAGTGCAGGTGCCACTGGAAGCTTCTCTGAATGGCTTGGATTTCTGGATCAAGCTCCAGTCTTCGAAGGTCACAATGATCAACAGCATCTTTTCATGTCCTTTGCACCCCAGGCTCATCCTTGGCAAGACTAGGAGACAGTAGTCATGTTAGCCCTAGTTAGAGCTAGAACCTTGGAGAAAGGATGGCCCCAGAAAGACTGAAGTTCCCAGAAAATGAATACTTGTTCCTCTCCCCAGACATATCCTTAAATCTCCGCCCCTCTCAGG
Source organism: Oryx dammah (assembly GCF_014754425.2). Classification (NCBI taxonomy): domain Eukaryota; kingdom Metazoa; phylum Chordata; class Mammalia; order Artiodactyla; family Bovidae; genus Oryx; species Oryx dammah. The sequence goes on along the minus strand of NW_024070195.1, from coordinate 35,451,423 downwards.
CCCTCCACTCTCCAGGCAAACAAGGGGCTTTGTCTCTCACCCCCTGATTCACTCTTTCATTCCGACCCCGTCAAGCCTCGGCTTCCACAGTCAGACTCCAGACTCCTTTCTCTCAGAAGCTTTCAGGTGATTCATTGCAGATTTCCACTCTTAATCCTTCCCTCTGCTTCACGATCAATGCAACCGCCCTCAGCGCACCCGTGGCCGGTGTCCCGCCCTGTCCCAGGCACTGCTCCTGTGCTCACTCCTTCATCTTAACAGCCTCAGCAGGGGGTGCTACCATCTCCCCTCATGGAGGCGTAGAGAGTTTAGTCGATAGTCCCACAGCAAGTCAGCAGCAGAGCCAGAATTCAAACCCATGCAGCATGAGACCAGAGGCCACGCTTTTAGCCACCCACCAGGGGCGATGCGTCCGGGGCTCCATCAGCTGCTACTGACGCTCCGCTGCCCACCTGACTTGGCTCTTGTGACGTTTCAGTGAGGAGGCAGGTCAGAGCGAAGGCCCCTCTGCCGCGAGCTTGCATTTGTGGGCAGGTCCCCTTTCTGGAAGATGTACTGACTGCGCCTGTCTCGTTGGCTGGGAGCCTCTCTCAGAGCAAGAACAGCTCTGTCCTCACGAGTCCTGCCACCGGGACAGGCTCTGCACATGGGGGGCAGTTAACAGGGTAGGTGATCATTGCCCCATGGCCAACTGGGGACAGCTGCGGGGCAAGGGTCCCCAGCGAGGACCACCGTGCCACTGCCACCGTGCCTTCATCGAGTCCTGAGGACCAGAGGAGAACACATCGCTTTCCATCCCAGGCCTGCCTGTCTCCACCTCTCCCCTGTCCTTCCCCCCACTTCCCTGCCTCACCCTTGCCCACATCCCTCTCCACCCACTTTCCCAGAGAACAAACAAGAAGACAAACCCAGAAGCCTGGGAGGAGGCTGCGGTGGCAGCAACAAGGGGAGCAGGGAACTTGCGTTGTCTCCCTGGCTTCCCTGATCCCGACCTTAATCCCCGCTCAGCATCCTGTCAGCCAGGTTGTTCTCAAGCTGACATTGCTGCAGGCGCCTTCTCGGCAGCCTTTCCTCAGATCTGCCTCCTCCAGGGACTTCTAAAGAGGAGCCCGAGGTTTCTCTGTTACAGCCGGCTTCACTCGCTGCCCTCAAGCAAAGCCCGGGCTCCCAGGGGGCTGCCAGGAGAGGGGAATGCAGCAGGGCGGGGGTGGGGGGTGAGGGGGGGTAGTGCCAGGCCTGATGTTTCATAGGAAGAGGGGGACGGAGGCGGGCAGCGGCTTCCAGAGTGAGGGTCAGACCTGGGGCAGGAGCCCGACTAGGGGCTGTCCATCTCCTCAAAGCCTTGCTCAGGTGTGTAGACCTGAGAGACAGAGGGAAACTGAGGCCAGGGCCCTCAGGGAGTTCAGGATGGTGCTAGTTCTGGCTGCAGAGAAAGCAGAGGGCTCTGCAATTCTCTGAGTCTGCCTTGCGATCATGGCTCAGGGTGGGTTTGGAGAAAGGGACGACTGGAGACTGTGCTGATTGTGTATGAAAGAAGACCCACACACGCACGAGGATCGGTGGACTTCCTGAACACATCCTAGGTGCTGCGCTGGGCGCTGGACGCAGGGAGAGAAACGGGAGTGGCAGCCTGGCAACAGGGATAAAGCGTCTGGATCCCAATCCAGCCCTGTCACGTACGGGCTGTGTGGCCTCAGGACAATTACTTGGCTTTTCTGAGCCCCGTTATTCTCATCTCTAAGGATAGCGGGTGATTCTGTTAAAAACTTTCTTGCAAGACCGATGTGAAGCTTAGAGACAAGGTGTGCAGAGCATGTAATGTTTAGGATGATTTTCACTATCAGTTCAGTTCAGTCGCTCAGTTGTGTCCCGCTCTGTTTGAGACCCCATGAATTGCAGCACGCCAGGCCTCCCTGTCCATCACCAACTCCCTATATGTGTCACCATCCACAGGGTATGTTAGAAACCAGAGATTTCTTCATGAAAGGGGGCCCTGAATGCAGGGGAGGCACCCGAGAGTCTGTGTGTATACAGGTGAATGTTTGTGGGCAGGACCCACCATACCTGGAGAAGCTAACCTAAGCTTGCAGCGGGAGGAGAAGCAGACGACAGAGGATGAGATGGCTGGATGGCATCACCTACTCGATGGACATGAGTTTGAGTAAACTCCGGGAGTTGGTGATGCACAGGGAAGCCTGTCGCGCTGCAGTGCATGGGGTCGCAAAGATTCGGACACGACTGAGACTGAACTAAACTGAACTGCAGCCTAAACAAACATCCAGGGTGGGGCCCCTGTTCAGCCCTGCCCCTCCCCCACACTGTTGAGCTCCAGGTTGTGACACATTCATCCTGCTAAGGGGATAAGGATGCAGGGGTCTCCTGGAAACCTAGGCAGGGGTGCTCCTGGAGCCCCCTTCATGTGGCGCCTCTCTCCTGGGACCCTCTCAGAGCCGTGAGTGCTCCCAGGATAAAAAACCAGAGACCCTGGGTGCCTAGCCTCTTGTCTTGGGCGTTTGCCTGCAGTCGGAGAGCTCTGAGGCCAGGAGCTCTTAAACCACTGGACCACCAGGGAATCCTATAAAGTACTTAGAACAGTGCCTGGAATGTAGTATGAGCACGAAGGTGTGCTAATCGCTCAGCTGATGTAAAAAGTTTGGACTCGGGGTGAGGTGGGTGTGCCTGTATAAGAATTAGCTGGTAATAAGAATAAAATGTTGACAGCATTGCAGGTTCCAGAAGTGGGTATGGATGTCTCAAAGTCAGACCAGACAGATCCAAATGCCGTATAACTGAGCCTCATTTTCCTTCCTTCCTTCCGTTCCTCTACCCTCCCTCCCTTCCCCTCTCTCCCTTCTTTACAACCAAATCAATTTCATTATTCTTCTGACCGATTCATTGCCATTCTTTGAGGAAAGTCAGATTTTCTCCTGACTGTAAAGTTTCCTTCTTTACAGGGGGCTGGGGGGGTGCCTCATGAGCCCACTGAGGACGGTGCTGTCTCCAAGCCTCTGGGAAACCACCCATCTCAGAACTCCCAGGACCTTGTCAGCCATGTCTATTCCTGGACACTCTCCACCTTCTGAACTAACACCCAGGGGTGAGCCTGGGCATCAGCGTTGAACTAACTCTCTTGGGATCCTAACACCCAGTAAATTTGAAAACCACCTCCATCATGCTTTTTCTCTTTTTCACTGAGTCCTCACTGTGTGTTCTTACGCTTGTCAGACACCCATTCAAAAATCCTTGTCTTGGGAATGTGGCCTCTTCTCCCTAGGAGATTCCCTGTGGAGCGGTTCCCGAAAAGATCCCTGAGGCCACTAGGACTGACCCTGTGTCATCTGTGCACACACACACACATTCACATTCAACTCACAAACCAAGTCTGCTGGAGTTGGGGCCTCTCAGCCCATCTTCCAAGGAGACCCTGCATTCCTCAGAGGTCAGTACCTTCTGGGGTTCCCCCAACAAGTGGCCTGGGACCACCCCCACAATGAGGCTCCATGTCACATAAGGCATGGGCTCCCTGCCCTGGCAAAAGAGACAGGCTGCAGGGCGGCAGGTTGTCTTCAAACTTCCCAAAGCCCTCTCTGCCCTGGATGGTCAAGAAGCAGGACCACTTCCTGCTGCTTCTTCCCTCCCCAGAGCATCGCTCAAAGGATGCCCGCCTTGGTCCTAGGGGAAGGATGGGGAGGTAGTCCACTCTCGGACCTCTGACAGCTCACATCCACCACAGTCCAAGCCCCCACACCCTGGTAAACACTCCCACATGTGCTGGGAGAGGGGAGATGGTGAGTGGGGTGAGTTTGAAGTCCTGGCTCTTCACAACCAGGTGAGCAGACCAAGGCGCCAGTCAGTCCCTCTGGGTTCCGGTTCCTCAATCTCTCTCACCTGGGAAGGAGCCGCTAAAAGTGACAAAGCCTCAGATAGACCATGGACACAAAAGGGCTAAGGGGACACAGGGCATGGATCTATGATCCGTGTTCTAAAATGTCATTTACTTGGCTGCGCCGAGTGTCAATTGCGGCACATGAGATCTTTGGTTGCCGCGCTTGGACTCTCTGATTGTGGTGTCTGGGCTCAGTAGTTGTTGCACTCAGGATTAGTTGCTCCGAGCAGGTGGGATCTTAGTTCCCAAATCAGGGATCGAACCCACGTCCCCTGCATTGCGAGGCAGATTCTCAACCACTGGACCACCAAGGAAGTCCCTATTATTGATATCTAACAGAAAGGATTCTTGTGTACCCTCCTCCCTAACAGGTGCAGGCTACCTGGGAAACCCCCTGTCACACCTACTCCTTTCAGGGAGTCCTAGCCTCAAGCTGTGTGGCTCTTAAACCCATCTGTTTGAGGGGTTTCACAGGCAGCTGGGAGGGGCCCCCAACCACCCTACCTCCTTGCAAATCAGTGGAATCAGAAAACCCAGTTCTGAGGCAGCCTTGAGCCATGACGTCGGCCTCGGAGCTGTCATGGGGGAGGGGGGAGGCGGGGAGGGGCGGCACCAGGGGAGGACGACTCTGGGAACCAGATCCCGAAACTCCCATGGGCGTGAGACCAGAAACCCAAACCCTGAGCCCCCCCACCCCACCCCCCAAGCCACCGTCCGGAAAAAATAAACTATTTCCTGCAACCAGCTCCGAAACAAAGTCTGTGAGTGAGCTGTGACACATGTTACATAAATAGAAGCCGCAGAGGGGAAAAGCCTGTTTTCTCTTTCATTATTTATCACTCTCTAACCATCTCCAGCTGGGTGAGTAAACAGGCGCATTGGCCCATAATGAGGAACAGACTGCTGCCGTGGGGCTGCCGGAGGGGCACGGGGCTGAGCGTGAGAGCGTGCGTACATGTGTCCGTGTGTCTGTCTGTCTGCCCCAGAGAGGGAAGAGTGGGAGTCCAAGATGGAGAAGGCTTGTTGGGGGGGGCTCCAGGTCCCAGCCGGAAGGGGGCTCTCCACCTGGTACCTGGCTGCAGCAGGGCAGGGGGACCCCCCCCCAACCCTGCCCTGGCTGGCTGCTGCCTCCCGGACCCTGAGGGTTGCTTGGGGATTGAGTGTGCTGGATGGAGGAGGAGTCAGAACCGGAGAGACTGTGTGGGTGGGAGAGGATGTGAGAGGTACAAGCCAAGTGTGGGTCTCAGAGCATGACCCCCGCGGGGTGGCCTCTGAGTGTGGCCCCGGGGTGGGGTGAGGAATGTGTCAGAGGGAGGCCGGGCATGCAGGCGCATGAAGGAGCAACTGTGAGGGGTGTGTAACACCAGGAGACTGAAGCAGAGAGTGCGTGTGTGTGAGTGTATGTAGGGGTGTGTGTGTGTGTGATCCTGGCGGCGTATGTGGGTATGTGTCATCCTGTGACTATGAGAACGTGTGAACATGTGTCTGCGTGGCTTTGAGCATATACATCTGTGTGCCACTGTGGAGATATAATATGTACATGTGAGATTTTTATGGCTGTAAGGTGTTGTTATGGGTCAAATGTGTCCCCCTCAAAAAAGATATATTGAAGTCCTAGCCCCCAGCACCTCAGAATATGACCTTACACTTGGAAACAGGGTCACGGCAGATATACTCCGTTCAGACGAGGTTGCACCGGAGTCAAGCGGCCCCTCATGCAATGACTAGTGTCCTGAAACAGAGGTGTCCGTATGGAAACACAGAAACCCACGTCTGCGTGACGCCGGAGGCAGACACTAGAGCGAGGCAGCTACAAGCCAAGGGATGCCCGAGGCTGGCAGAAACTAGCAAGAATCAGAGAAGGAGCCACCCTACAGATCTCAGCCAGAACTGGGGTTTTGGATGTCTAGCCTCCCAAACCGTGAGACAAGAACCAAATTCTGCTGTTTGCAGTCATCCAGTGTGTGGTGCTCTGTGATGGCAGAGCTAGGAAACTAATGCTGGTGTGTGTGAGCATGGAGGTGTGTATATAAGTGTGGGAAACCATAGGAGTATGTGAGGGTGTGAGGGCGAGATCCTGGTAGTGAAGATGAGCAGGGTGTGGCCATCTGCCTATGGGAGTGTGTAAATACACGCGTGAGGCCAGTGAGTGTCTGCCTATGGGAGTGTGTAAATACACATGTGAGACCAGTGAGTGTATATGTGTTGGTACTGGTGCCCACACAATCGGCATCCATATATCATTGTGCATATATCCTGGAAAGGACCCCAGCAACCATCCTTCATTTCTGGCTGCCTCTGCCCTCCTGCAGGCCCTTCCCAGGCCGTGGACAGCCCTGCCTGAGGCCAGGTCAGCCCCGGAGGAGGGCGGCCCACAGCCTGTCCCCACCTTGGGGTCATCCCCAAGTTAAGGTTTAAACCACGCCCTGGCCTGCAGTCACCAGAGTGCTCTTCAGGGACAGATGGGGCCAGGCCCGGAGGCTGGAGGCAACCGGCGAGGGGTCAAATTTGTTGTCTGTGTCCCGGGCATTCTTGCCTGCAGCCTAATTTCCCTCCAGCTCAGGACTACCAGGCTGATATCACCTGTCCTCCTTGGGAGACAGACCTAAGCCCGGAGACTCTTGAAACAGAGCTGGGTTCCTGAGAAAATGTGTTGACCATGTCCATCCCAGGAGACTGACCCTTGGATGTCACAGAGTCCGCCAGAGACCTAGCCTCCCAGGACATGTCTAGACTAGCCTGTACTGCTGCTGGCCCAGCCTCTGCCCTCTAACTAGGGCATACCATAACTGTTCAGTTACTCACTCAGCAAAGCACCCGTCCCAAGGCTCACGTCTTAGAATCCTCAAAGGTATCTCAGAGAGGCCTTGCTGGGAAACCTCAGATGAGTCACTTTTCTCTGAGCATCATTTCCCTTCTGTTAAAAGGGTACAACCACCTTTGCCCTGCCTATGTTTTAGGGATGGCATCAGGTTCCTGGGGCCTAGTAGACTTGAACTAGTCTTAAAAGAAATGTCTGATAAAATGTCCTATAGCCTGACTTTGTGAATGGCGAGTCACAAAGGTAGCCCCACACCTGAGGCCCTGTGGCTCTGACGTTATCTCCACCATCAAGGTGGTTTGCTGTCTCCTCCTCCAGCTTCCCAGGTCTCTTCCTTTAGCTTGATAATAGTTTGATTTCATTCAGGGGAGGGATCTGCAAACTTTGGCCCCCGGACCAAATCCTGCCTGTTGTTTTTGTTGTTGTTGTTTGTTCTTTTTAATTTTTTGGCCGCACCACGCGGCATCCAGGATCTTAATTCCCCGACCAGGGATCAAACCCACGCCTCTTGCAGTAGAATCGCAGAGTCTTAACCACTGGACCACCAGGAAAGACCCCTGCCTGAGTTTGTTGGGGGTTTGTTCACAGGCCCCGGTCTGTGAACTAAGTAATTTTTACAGATGAACGTCTGCCATCGACCTGATGGTAAGGAGCATTAACTTTGAACTCCAACTAAGCAAAATGTTATCCCACCCCTCAACCAAAAAAATCCCTTTTTCCTCACTAGCAGACCATTTATTACCAAAAATTGTACTCGATTATTATTGTAATTCCATCCATAAAAATTTTGTGGAAATTTGTTTTCTGTCTTATTACATTGGTCGCTACATAATATCCTTGATTTTTGCTTCAGCCCACCAAACCTAAAATATTTACTATCTATCTTTTTATAGAAAAAGTTTGCTCATTTCTTCCTCCATTACTGAACTCTGCCACCACAGAACAAGCTGGCCATAGTTTACCAACTGCTGAAGTAGAACGTGCTAAGCCCTCGGACATTTTGATTGATTTGGAGAGGAACAAGTAACTTCTGAGACAGGTCTGAACAAGTCAGCATTTGCTTGAACAGTTCACTGCACTGAACTGGGCAGGATGTGAGTCTGAAGTTATGGGACTCCCTCCAAGGACTCTAAGAATGAAGCCCACCCAGGGTAAGGCAGAGTTAGCAATACGGAGACTACTGCAGCATCGTTTCTTAAGCCCCTGGATCATACATCACCTGCAGCAAGCCCTACCCCTTGATGCAATTACACAAGTCAGTCTATTCCCATTGTTATTTAAGCCCATTTGCAGTGAATTTTCTGATGCTTGCACCAATGTAAGAGCACAAAAGAAGAGTGTCTAATCCAGCTTGGAGCATTCAAGGAAAACTTCTGAGAGAAGGTAGCATCTAAGCTGGGTCTTAGAGTCAGCAATGAAAGCAAGTTAAAAAAAAAAAAAGTATTCCAAGCAGAGGGCACAGCCTGAGAGGAAAGAGCACAGCATACACACCACAAGACCAAAGTAGCAGAGCTGGGAGTGGCCAGGGAAGGAATCGAAGGTTCAAGAAAGATACCTTGTGCCCTGTGCACCAGACCAACATGCTTGAAATTGGTTGGCTCTTCAGGAATGGGTCTTGAACAAGATATCGAAAGTTCAGGTTGGCATTGTAGATTGAACTCTTTGACCAGTGTGGAAGAGGAGCTAGAAGGAGGTACAGGGTGGGGATGAGGTTGGAAATGGGAGTCAGTTAGGAGGCTACTGGAACACCCCAAGTAGAAGATGATGAGGGCCCAGCAGTAGGAGTGGGGATGGAGCGGAGGGAATGACTCTCAGAAACATTTTGGAAGCCACATCCACAAGACTTGGTGACTGGATGTGAAAAGGGAGGGCTGGGGAGAATCAAGGGGTGATTTCTAATAATAGTTTCTAAAGTGACTGAGTGGGTGTGGGTTCTGATGCCACCACAGAGCAGAAGATGCAGAGGGAGGGCATGTCTCTGGATACAGATGATAATTTGGGTCTGGGGCATGTTGGGAACACCAGCACTGGAGGCTCACAGACGTCGGGTAGGGGTGGAGAGAAGTCCAAGACTACCTGGACCAACTCAGACAGTAGTTAAACCCATGAGAGTACACGGGATTGTCCAAGGGGACATGTAGCTTGAGGAGAGCCACGGGTCAGAAGCCTTGAGAACCCCAAGCATTCAAGGAGATGACGCAAACCCACAAAGGCACATGAAGAGGAGACGTCAAAGAGGAGGGCAGAGTGTGGCCAGCGCTGGCTTTCTGCCATGTCTCGGCCCCTACCTCCAAATGAAGAAGGTTGCTTACTGCCAACACCTGCCCTTTGCCTAAGGGTTATTTTTTTCCCTCTTTCTGGCCATGGAAATACCCTTGGCTCAAGCCTAGGACAATCCCGAAGTGCTTGAGAATTATTGTATCTGGAAGCAGTCTTCCAACTATGGCAAAGAGGGAGTTGGTGGATAAATACCCCAAATTTCTTGCCTTATCATATGGACAACTAGAAGCATGTATCAAATGTCTTCTGCGGTTCCCCAGTGGGACCATGCCCCTCTCACTCACAGTACATGCTAACACTCCCGATGTGGGCCTCCTGTCTCCCCAGTCCCCCACTTTTCCACTCCCAACTCGAGCTCGAACTCTTGCATCAGAGTCTGCTTCTAGAACGTAAACTAAGACGAAGGTGTCATGAAACCCAACCAAGTAAAAAATTGCATGATGTTCTGTCCATGAAATTTCATCTTTGCGGGGCTCAGGTCACCCCCACAAAGTGCCCACCTTCATACTCACAGAAGACACTGGCCAATTTCTCCCTGTGCCTGAGGTTCCCAGAAGGGGACTTTTCAGAGTCTGAGGCTGAGCAAACTCCACTATCAAGACATCTCTTCCCACCTCTCACCCCGGTTCCTCCTCTTTACAGGGGCTGCTGCATGTAGGGAAGTCTGATCCCAGGCAAAGACTCGGAAGGATTCCTCAGTCCCGAGTCCATCAGTCTTCATACATCTGGCTCTCTCTTCTTTTCTAGCACTCCAAGTGGCATCCACTTTTTCCTATTCATCCTGTAGGCAGTCTTGTGGGTGTTCACTTCTCTTTCTGTCCATGATCCAGGAACTGGCTCTGATTCCTGGCCACGGGCCCACAGGGAAACAGGGAGGGCTGGGTGACCTGGAAACACTCTCTGTTTCCAGCCAGTGCACAGCCAACCCACGCTGCTCCCCAGACTTTGGGGGCAGAGCGGCAGGGCCCTCAAGAAGGCATACAGTTGAACAATAAAGGGGAGGGCGGGATGAATTGAGAGAGTAGCTCTGACATATATAGGCTACCATGTGTAAAACAGAGAGCTAGTGGGAAGCTGCTACATGTCACAGGGAGCTCTGTGATGACCTAGAGGGTGGGATGGGGTGAATTAGGAGGGAGGCTCAAGAGGGAGGAGATATATATATATACAAATAGCTGATTCACATTGTTGTACAGCAGAAACTAATACAACATGATAAAGCAATTATACTCCAAAATTTTTTTAATTAAAAATTTTTTAAAAAAGAAGGCATATGGTAGAACAATGAAGTGGAGTGGATATTCTGGTGTCTAACCAGCCAGGGTATGAATGCAGGCACTTCCCTTACATAATTGTGAAACTGGTTGTGAGTTTCAACCTCTCAAAGCTTTGAGTCTTCTCATTTGTAAAATGAGGATGATGGTACCCACCTGACTTAGGCTGGGTTCCCCCAGAAGCAGGTATCCTGAGACCACTATTCCAGTGTACATGAGTGATTTAGGTGGTAAAGGAAACACCACTAGAGAAGTAGGGGAGTAAGATAAAGAGAGGAAGAAAAGCAATCAGGTTGGTCATCAAGCCAGCTCCTCAGGTGGGTTCCGTCCTGCTGGGAAACCCTGGAAGTTCGTGTAGATTTCACACCTCAGTGACCCCAGCACAGGGGTGAAGGAGGAGGGTTATTTATACATCACTGTCTTTCCATTCGGAGAAGGCAATGGCATCCCACTCCAGTACTCTTGCCTGGAAAATCCCATGGGCAGAGGAGCCTGGTAGGCTGCAGTCCATGGGGTAGCTAAGAGTTGGACACAACTGAGCGGCTTCACTTTCACTTTTCACTTTCATGCATTGGAGAAAGAAATGGCAACCCACTCCAGTGTTCTTGCCTGGAGAATCCCAGGGACGGGGGAGCCTGGTGAGCTGCCATCTATGGGGTCTCAGAGTCGGACACGACTGAAGTGACTTAGCAGCAGCAGCCGCAGCCCTTCCATCATGGGTTCAGGGCTCTCTTGGATGGTGTTAAATCCCCAGCACTTCTGGTCTCCCACATACTGGCAAAGAACGATTCAAAGCCCGGAGGAAGCCCTCAGGCAAAGATAGTCAGGTAGGTGACTGGAAGCCTTAGGGGTATAAGTGATGAGAGCAGGGTGAGGGCACACAGACAGGGCACCCACAGCATCCACTATAGCATCCCAGAGGGTGGTCGGGAGGTGAAATGACGTCACCCGTAAAGAACACTTTACACAGTGACTGGTGCACAGTTGGTTCTTCTCTAATGAAGATTCAGCCTCACTCCAGCCTTTAGATGCCTGGCTCCGGGGAATTCCTGCTGCCCAGCAACCATGAGAGAGGTCTTGAGGGCTGGAGGGCCAGGGGTCAAGAGCAAAAGAATCTGGAAGAGAGAAGACCAGAAAGAAGAGGGGATGCAGGAGAACTGGGAAGGAGGTGGGCCCTGGAGTCCTGGCCCGGCATGGAGTGGACTCCAACCAGAGTGAGGAAGCCCAGGAAAGTGTGTGAGCCCCACTCCATGGGCCCTGCCAGACACCACACCCCATCAGTGACTTACGAAGATGCCCTTGGGACTTCCCCAGAAGTCCAGTAAGAAGATTCCACTCTCCCAATGCAGGGGGCTTCAGTGGCTAAGACTCTGCACTCCCAACGCAGGGGGGGCTGGGTTCGATCCCTGGTCAGGGAATTAGATCCCACATGATGCAATTAAGAGTTTGCATGCTGCAACTAAAGGTCCGGCGTGCCGCAGTGAAGACGGAAGATCCTGAGTGCCGCAGCTAGGACCCAGGGCAGCCAAGTCAATACATAAATAAAATAAGACTGTCACTTCTTTCCCCTTTACCCACCCTACATCGATTGCCTCTGCCATTTGGGGAACCGCTTTCTCTTTACAAACAAACAAAATAAAATTCAACACTAGGACTACTGTGAGGATCAGCGATACATATGAAAAGTGCCTGGTAAACAGATACTCAATAGGTAATGGCTATTTCCAGTGTGAGGCCATCTTGGTTTTGACTTTCCTCCTTCACAGCCCACCTCACCCTCCAGTGCCAGTGACCGAGACCCCAAACCCCAGGCCCTCCAGTTTCCTCAGGGAAAGAATGTTTCCCTTTCCGAGTACAGAGTTCTGAAGGCATCTCCAACAGTGCACACGCAGAAAGGGCGCAGCAAGCGGTGACAAAAAGAGCGGGAGGCACACGGAGGCAGGGACAGCCCCGAGGGAGTGAGGATGCTGTCTTGTCCCATTTTCAAAATTTTACTGGGTTTGTTTTTGGCTGTGCTGGGTCTTCGTTGCAGTGTGTGGGCCTTCTTACCACAGTGGCTCCTCTCGTTTCAGAGCACAGACTCCAGAGCGCGGGCTCACACGTGGGATCCTCCTGGACCAGGGATCGAACTCCTGTCCCCTGCATTGGCAGGCAGACTCTTAACCACTGGACCACCAGGGAAGTTCTACCATGTCCCATTTTCAATCCAAGTCCTCACTTCGGCCCCCAGCTCTTTCCCTCCAGTCACTGAAGACACGGGAACTGCACAGGTTCTACAGCTCCTTCGCTATTACCTGCAGTGCACCGACTTGCCCTGAGGTGTCAGACTGTTTTTTTTTTTTTTTAACTATCAAATAATAATCAAACCAAATCAACAAGCGTTTACTGTGCAAAACACACTAGGCTGGGCGTAAGAGGAAATCCCAAACTGACTAAAATCATGGGCTCTGACCTCAGTTTATTATCTAGTTAGAGAGATGAGGCATACTCAGTTAAACAGTGAAGGAAGAAAACAATATGTTAGAATTACTTGGTGCTTATGAAATAATAATTATCCAACAACACATTGTCACATCAACATAAGCAGCTAAGGAGGAGAAGGAAAGAGATGGAAGTGGGCTGGGGTGATCAAGAGAGACCAATCGGATTGTGGCTTCGATCTACAGGCTGCCTCCACAGAGAACCCTACAGGTGTTACACTCTCTCACCATCTCTGCCAGACCCTCTTTCTCCCTTTTCTGGAGTTGAAGAAACTGAGATTAAGCCCTGCTGCTTCAGGATTTCAGGCTAAAAAGTGACAGAATTGGGATTTAAATCTATGGGGTTTTCTTTCCTTCTTTCTTAATATTTTAATTATTTGGTTGTGCTGGGTCTTAACTGCAGCACGCAGGATCTGCGCTCGTTAGTTTTGGCCTGCGAACTCTTAGCTGTGGCATGTGGGATCTAGTCCCCTGACCAAGGATCAAACCCCGGGGCTCCCTGCATTGGAAGCCTGGAGTCTTAGCCACTGGACCGTCAGAGAAGTCCCAATCAGAAGCATCTTTCTGAGGAAGGAAGAAGTGGGGTAGCTCTTAAAGGATGAACTGCAGGAAGAGAGAAGGGATTCTCATCTATGTACTCCTCCCTGGCCTTTCTTTGTCTCTGGGGCATTCCCCACCACCCCTGCCTTGGGGAACGGCTGGGTGTGGGGTGTGGACAGAGGAAGTGTGCTTTTCTAGGCCCATCCCTGCCTATGTCCTGCTCTCTCTGTCTGTGAAAATCCCTCCATGGGATTGGGGCGGGTGGGGGGCGGGGGATTGTCTCATTTCACCCAAAGACACTGTGTTTGAATTGATGGAAAAATTGTCCGCTGCTTGTCAGGTTATTGTTCATTTCTCGTTCCTTAATGAATGATTTTCCACCAAGGAGCGCAGAGTCCCCTTCCCACAACCCCATGGACAAGGCCTGCATCTCTGAGAGCCTAAAAGGGAGCCCTGCAAACATCTCCTAGGGCCCCGCACTGGGCCAGTCTCCTACCCAGACGGGCGACCTGGCCCCACCCCCAGGCCTGGGTGCCTACCCCTCCTCCACCGTCCCCTGGGACAGCTTCCCACACTGCATGGTCCTCTACTCAGGGCAATATGGTAAACTGATAAGCCTACCCCACCCCAGGGTAGGAGCCCCCCTTAATAAGAGGGAGAGTCTGGAGAATGCCTTGGAGGTTCCTGGCACAGTTCATTAAGATATCAACCCTTAATGAAATATTTCTTTGTTTAAATCGTCATTTATCTTGGGGAACAGGGGCCTTTGTGGCAAAGAAAGAGGCTACCCCCTTCCATCCCTCCCCAACCTCTACCCAGCACAGACCCTGGGTCTTTCTGAGTCAGAAAGATTGGGAAGCAGGGTGGGGAGGGACAGCTGGGAGATGGGGAGGGGAGAAGATTCCAGAGTGAGTGGAGGAACCAGACAGAGAAAGAAGGTCAACTTGACTGAGCAGGAGGCAAACAAGGAGAGAAGCAGAAGGCCCTGGTTGGGGGGCTGGAGGTGGCGTTGGTGGGGGCGGACACTGCTCAAAGGAAGCCCACTGCAGTGTGGCCACAACAGCCAAACAACCCAACTGTCACTGGGAGGATGGGTAAAGAAACGGGAGCACACAGATGTGACAGAACGATCTTCATCAATCTTTTCAATTAATGACCCAGAGATGCATGTAGCAAACCTGAATTAACCTCAGCAACATGAAATTTAGTAAAGAATAACACCACCAACAAATAGTAAAAGCAAGGAGCAGAAGGATACATTTTATTTAACATTTTAGGACACCAAGGCCACACTAAGTGACTAAGAGTGTAAAACTTACTTGGGAAGACTACCTCCTAGCTTCTGGAAACTGGCTACCTCTGGCAAAGGAAGGCTTGAGAAAGGGAAAAAGGGATATTGAAGAATCTCAATTTTATCAGTAACAATAAGTAGGCTTTTTTTAATTAAGCATAAAGATGTACAAACCGTAAGTGTACACCAGCTCAGTTGTCATAAAGTGAGCACACCCCTGTAACCAAATCCCAAATTCAAAAAAACACAAGGTATTCCCAATCCCCCAGGAACCCCAAGTTATTCCCCCACCTAAAGCTGCCACTCTCCTGAGTTCTATCTTGTCAATTTCGTTCAATCGATTTTTGAATTTCAGATAAGTAGAATTTCTCTCTGTGATTGGCCTTTTTTTTTTCACTCCAGGTCTTTTAGATTCTTTACACCCATCATGTCATGAACTCACAGGGGATGGACTCCAATATTTCAGGCTTCTTTCCATTGGTTTTCCTGAAGTGTGCTTCTCTGGGTGGAGCAGGCTGGCGATTCAGTTGAACCTAAGCATCTTTCTCTTTAGCTTCCTTCTTTTTTCCTTTTTTTTGCGGGGAGGGAGCGTTTATTGATTTATTTTTCGCTGCACTGGGTCTTTGTTGCTGCATGAGAGCTTTTTCTAGCTGCGACGAGTGGGAGCTACCCTCTCTTGTGGTGTGCGGGCCCTAGGCTCAAAGGTTTCAGAGTCGTGGCACCCAGGCTTACTTGCTCTGTGGCATGTGGCATCTTCCCAGGCCACAGATTGAACCCATCCCCCCCCCTCCCCCGGCATTGGCAGGTGGATTCTTAACCACTGGACCACCAGGGAAGTCCTTCCCTCTTCCTGATCATTTTCCTTCACAAGTTTCAGGAAGCTATCTCGGCTCTTAGAGTGCTTAATATGTTCTAGGCGTGTGTATGCTAAGTCACTTCTGTTGAGTCTGACTCTTTGTGACTCCATGGGCTATAGCCCACCAGGATCCTCTGTCCTTGGGATTCTCCAGGCAAGAGTGGGTTGCTATGCCTGCCTCCAGGGTATCTTTCCACCCCAGGGATCAAACCCACATCTCTTAGGACTCCTGTACTGGTAGGTGGGTTCTTTACCACAAGCACCACTGGGAAGCCCCGACATACTCTATATGCACATTAATTCTCTTGACAAGAGTCTTGCCCTTAAGCTGTTTACAATGATGCCAAAAGCATGCTGGGTAACATGGTAGACTCTTCCAGTTTTGTCATGGTACCATTTGGGGGCATTCCTTTTTCAACAGTGTCCATTCCCTTGATATCTACAATATCATCTTTTTTTGTAGATTCCCATGTATGTGGTCAAAGGACTGACTCCATGTTCTCTGAAAGGCCTAGAGAGAAAGCGGTGGGTGCCCCTCCTTCCCTTTGTGTTGGACATTTTGGTGAATATACTGGAAGATTGGAGTTCCAGCCAAAGGCGTGACTGATTTTTATGCTCAACATTGTTTGTGAGACTTCTCCTCATTGCTGGGTGTGCCTATGGATTGTTCATTCTCATTACCAAGTACTAACCCATGCATGAGAATATCAGCATTTATTCACCCATTCCACTGTTAATGGCTATCCTGAATGGCACTATTCTACCATTCAACCATTTTAGTATCTGTCTTTTGCTGAACACATTATGCATTTCTGTCGGTATATACTTAGGTGTTGAGCCACTACATTATGTTGGTAATGTTTTATTCCTTAATTAACTAAAAAACAGTTTGGGTTGTTGTTGTTGTTCTTATGCTGTGTGGATCTTTGTTCCCCAAGCAGGGATTAAACCCCAGGCCCACAGCAGTGAAAGTGCCTAGTCTTAACCACTGGACTACCAGGGAATTCCCTTAAAAAAAAAAAAAAAAAGGTTTTGAAGGGGGAAAAGAAGTAAGATTCAAGCAATCAGATGAACGGAAACATAAAATGTCTGAGTCTAGATGTGTTGGGACTGTGGGAATAGAGGGCACTCCCACCCCCCAATGTTGGGCCTGGTACTAAGAACATACCCACTAACCCACTTCATCTGGTTCCATCACTTCATGGCAAATATATGGGGAAACAGCGGAAACAGTGACAGAGTTTATTTTGGGGGGCTCCAAAATCACTGCAGATGGTGATTGCAGCCATGAAATTAAAAGACGCTTGCTCCTTGGAAGAAAAGTTATGACCAACCTAGACAGCATATTAAAAAGCAGAGACATTATTTTGCCAACAAGGTCCATCTAGTCAAAGCTATGGTTTTTCTAGTAGTCATGTATGGATGTGAGAGTTGGACTATAAAGAAAGCTGAGTACCAAAGAATTGATGCTTTTGAACTGTGGTGTTGGAGAAGACTCTTGAGAGTCCCTTGGACTGCAAGGAGATCCAACCAGTCCATCCTAAAGGAAATCAGTCCCGAATATTCATTGGAAGGACTGATGCTGAAGCTGAAACTACAACACTTCGGCCACATGATGCAAAGAACTGACTCATTGGAAAAGACCCTGATGCTGGGAAAGATTGAAGGCAGGAGAAAGGGACGACAGAGGATGAGATGGTTGGATGGCATCACCAGCTCAATGGACATGAGTTTGAGTGAACTCTGGGAGTTGGTGATGGACAGGGAGGCCTGGCATGCTGCAGTTCATGGGGTCACAAAGAGTTGGACATGACTGAACCCAATCCATCCCTAGAACAGGGAGGTAGCTGACCCTGGGAAAGGGCATCTCTTCAGGGCATGAAGACCTGAGAGTGAATCCTTGCTGCACCACCTTCTAGGTATGTGACCTAGGGTAAGTTGCCTGACTTCTCTGAGCTTGAGTAGTAGTAGTGTAATGTGTGTGTTCAGTCGTGTCCGACTCTGTGCAACCCTGTGGACTGTAGCCCACCAGGCTCCTCTGTCCATGGGATTTTCCTAGCAGGAATACTGGAGTGATTGCCATTTCCTCCTCCAGGGGATCTTCCCAACCCAGGGATCGAACCGTGTCTCTTGTGTCCCCTGCATTTGCAGGGTGTTTTTTTTTTTTTTTTACCACTTTGCCACCTGGGAGCCCCTGAGCTTGGGTGCCTCACTGTAAAATGAGAAGAGCCACTTTGCCCGGGGTGATGCAGCTGAACAGCATGTGAATCAAGTGCCTGGCACTCAGCAGGCGCTTACAAGTATCAACTGCAGACGTACGTACGATCTACGATTTTGTGAAGTCAGTATTCTCGTTTTTAGGTGAGGAAACTGGGGCTCACAAAACAGAAAGTGAGTGTTTATGGAAAATATGTGATGAATAGGCACAGAGCCAGATGCTTTGCCCAGGCTTTTTCATGCTACCCTCCAAACCCCAGAATGCATTCTCCCAAGGTCATGGATGAGGAAACTGTGGCTCTATCCTGTAACTTGTCCAGATCACACAGCTGTTAAGTGACAGATGCTGAAGTTCAGCCCTAGGCTGCCTCACTCCAGCCTCTGTGCTCTTAATCATGGCCTCCCTACTAGGGCCAGGCCATGGGTCCTTGTTCTTGTCACATCATAGGCCCTGACCCTGGGATCCTTTGAAGAAACAAAGACAGATGGAAAGAGGACCCTCCTACCTATTCACAGTTGCTTCTGCTTAGGAGCCAAGGGCTACCCTTTGGAACCTTTTTCTGGAGCCCCCGCATCCAGAAAGGCTTTGGACCGGCTGCTTTAATCTGGGTGTGTGTGTTCTGTATATGTATTTGGTAAGACCTTGTTTCCTAATTAAATTGCCCTTTAGGTGAGGACCAGACAGGATCTTTGGCCTTCCTTGGGCCCCCCACTGTGACTCATGGGGTGCTGGGAACTGAACTAACCTGGAGATAATAGTAAACTGAAAATCATTTCTTAGGGAAATCCCTTTGGGCAAGTGAATCCACATATGAGGTGCAGAGGGCTGCTGCAGGAAGGTGATGGGAAAGGATGCAGTGGGCCAGGGAGCCAGACAGAAAACAGCTGGAGAAACCCACTGGACGTCACCTCATTCCTTCTTCTGTATTGAAAGTCCTTAGTTCTCACCCCACTGGAAGAAATCTCGGCAGGAGAAGGAGGGAGGAGGGTGGGAGGCCTGAGGCGCATGGTCGTCATCCAGCTGGGCTTACATAGGACCTGTCAACTCCAGGGCAGGCTCAGGCCCGTCCACATGCCCTGACTCCCACCAGAGCTGACCCTCCACAGAAAATAAATAGAATCACACCACCAAAGACTTCCTTCCTCCTACACTGTACTCCTCAGGTAACCCACAAGCAGGCAGCACTGCTTCAAAGGCCTCACTGGAGTAGCTCAGGTTGGAATCCTGCTTCATCCCTTACCAGCCAGGTAAGTGTGGACCAGTGAACTTAACTTTTTTTGTAAAATGGAGGTCACAGGACTGTCTACTTATAGGGTTATGGCAAAGATGAAATGAGTCCTATGCCTGGCATGTGGTACAACTCAAACGTTAGCTGTGGTTATTTTATTCGTAATGCTTCTGTTATTGCTACACTGGAAAGGACCTGTGGTACCCACATACAAGGCGCTCAGGGTCCTCCTCCCAGCGATTTCACAGTTTGCTATCTGAAAAGCTCCAGCAGAACCTGAATATGCCTGTCACACCTGCCCCATGCAGAGCAGATACATAGGATCTGGACCCGGACAGGCAGCACACACATGCCAGATCCACCTGGTCATCTGCACCCACAGAAGAGGGACGGAGTAAAGCGAGGAGAATCCAGAGGAAATCTCTCTTTTTCTTCCAAGTCCTCTTGGAAAGGCTTCTCTTCCAAGAAATCCTCTCTCCCCAGGCCACAGCCCGGCATCCCTGAGGCACCCGCAGCTCCCAATCCACCGGAGCATCCCGTGTCTGCCCGTCTCCACCTGCCTGGGGGAATTTGGGCCAGAAGAGCCTTCTAGGGCCACGGCCTTCCTAGCCTCCTCTTACAGCCGGGCCCTCCCTTGGTCACGGGCCAGTTCGTGACAAGCTGTGAGGTGTCCCTCACCTCTCGTCACTGCAACACACAGAGCCAGATCGGAGATGTTTTGGGATTAGAAGGCGGAGAGAGAATTTATTCAGATTTCCACGAGTCTCTGCGCGTGGGGCTCCTGCTACCAGCACAGCCCCCCCCCCCTTGGATCTGGGGCCTTTTCTCATCCGGACTTCCCCCTCCCAACCCAAAGACACACCTTGGCTCCAGCCACAATCCCTCGGGTTCCTCCTCGCGCACTTCCCCGCCCTCAGGCAAAAGACGTTGAGTTTTGTTTACAATCTAATTTGTCCGGATAATTGCTTCTACTTTGCACTCCGCTCTGCCCGCGCGGATCCGGCTTTGGGCCCCTTTTTCACTGGTTCGTAGAGCACTTTATGGGAAATTCCCCTTCCGGAGAGGGAGGCGGCGCGCGCCCGGGGTGACCGTTTCACAAAGCCCAGGGGAGTCTCCCCCCC